>NC_057808.1:480627692-480927692 GCF_018294505.1 Triticum aestivum
CCGCAGCATATACAATAATCAACAGAGAGCTTGTGAAGCGCAGCGTCACTGGAGTCTTCCAGCGTTGTGTCGAGCCAGAAAAAGGAGTGGCAATCCTCAAAGACATCCACCAAGGCGAATGCGGCCACCACGCAGCCTCAAGATCACTTGTGGCCAAGGCTTTCCGCCATGGTTTCTTCTGGCCGACTGCCTTGGAGAATGCTAAAGAAATAGTCAAGAGCTGCAGAGGATGCCAAGTTTTTAGCTCCAAGCAACACCTGCCGGCTTCTGCACTCAAGACCATTCCCCCCAGCTGGCCTTTTGCCGTCTGGGGACTGGACATGGTGGGCCCTTTCAAGACAGCCCGCGGCGGCTTGACACATCTACTGGTCGCTGTGGACAAGTTCACAAAGTGGATCGAAGCAAAGCCGATTAAGAAGCTGAACGGGCCGACTGCCGTGACATTCATCACCGACATCACTACTCGGTACGGCGTGCCGCACAGCATCATCACCGACAACGGCACGAACTTCGCCAAAGGAGCACTGGCACGTTTCTGCGCGACGCGGGGCATCCGACTGGACTTAGCGTCCGTTGCCCACCCGCAGTCAAACGGCCAGGTCGAGCGAGCAAATGGACTCATCCTCTCCGGCATCAAGCCTCGACTAGTTGTACCACTGGAACGATCGGCCGGCTGCTAGCTCGATGAGCTGTCGGCTGTCCTTTGGAGTCTGCGCACTACACCCAACAAGTCAACCGGCTTCACTCCATTCTTCCTCGTGTACGGTGCCGAGGCTGTCATCCCAACAGACATCGAGTTCGACTCGCCTCGGATCACCGTGTACACGGAGGAGGAGGCCAAGGAAGCACGAGAAGACGCCGTCGACCTACTGGAAGAAGGTCGGCTGTTAGCACTCAGCCGGTCCGCCATCTACCAGCAAGGGCTGCGTCGCTACTACAACCGCAAGGTCAAGCCAAGATCCTTCCAAGAGGGCGACCTTGTGCTCCGGCTGATCCAGCGAACAGCCGGCCAGCACAAGCTCTCGGCCCCTTGGGAAGGCCCCTTCATCGTCAGCAAGGCACTCGGCAACAACTCCTACTACTTGATCGACGCGCAAAAACCAAGAGCACGCAAGAGAGACGACTCCGGCAAGGAGTCGGAGCGACCATGGAACGCAAACCTCCTAAGACGATTTTACAGTTGAAAAGCAGTATGTATCACGCTCCCCTTTTGTATTAAGTACAAACCAACAGGCCCCCCGAACAGTACTCGGGGACTGCCTTTGTTTATCTATGAATGACAAACGTCATATCCATGAATGTATTATTACATTTGAATTCTTGTCTGGCACCGGGCTCGACTAGTCGGCCCGGGGACTGGCCGCCTTGAGCTATATTGAAAGTTCTACCTAAAGTGTCCTGGCTGACCGCCTGAAGACTGCCTTCATCACACCCTTTGGAGCTTTCTGCTACCTGACAATGACATTCGGCTTGAGAAATGCCGGTGCCACTTTTCAGCCTTGCATGCAGAAATGCCTCTTGAAACAACTCGGCAGAAATGCCCACGTCTATGTAGACGACATTGTGGTGAAGACAGAGAAGCGCGGTACCTTGCTGGAAGACCTGAAAGAAACATTCGCCAACTTGCGCCGATTCCAAATCAAGCTCAATCCTGAGAAGTGCGTGTTCGGAGTGCCAGCCGGCCAGCTGTTGGGCTTCTTGGTCTCCGAGCGCGGCATCGAATGCAACCCCGTCAAGATCAAGGCCATCGAGAGGATGGAGATTCCCACCAAGCTGCGAGATGTGCAGAAGTTCACTGGCTGTTTAGCCTCCCTGAATCGTTTTATCAGCCGACTAGGCGAGAAGGCTCTCCCCCTGTACCGACTCATGAAGAAGTCCACTCACTTCGAGTGGAATGATCAAGCCGACCAAGCCTTCCATGAGTTGAAGAAAATGCTGACCACTCCGCCTGTCCTGGCTGCGCCGACTGAAAAGGAGCCCATGCTCCTCTACATCGCCGCGACTAGCCGAGTCGTCAGCACTGTTGTTGTGGTCCAGCGCCCGGAGGAAGGCCGCCCAGCTAGTCCAGAGGCCGGTGTACTATCTCAGCGAAGTGCTATCCAGCTCTAAGCAAAACTACCCACACTACCAGAAGATGTGCTATGGGGTGTACTTCGCTGCCAAGAAACTGAAGCCCTACTTCCAAGAGCACACCATCACGGTCGTGTGCACTGCTCCGCTCGCCGAGATCATAGGCAGCCGGGATGCATCCGGCCGGGTGGCCAAATGGGCCATTGCGTTGGCACCCTACACAATCTTCTATCAACCCCGCACCGCCATCAAGTCGCAAGCATTGGCCGATTTCCTCGTCGACTGGGCCGAAACCCAGTACCTACCGCCGGCTCCCGACTCTACCCATTGGCGGATGCACTTTGACGGGTCCAAGATGCGCACCGGCTTGGGAGCCGGCATCGTCCTCACCTCTCCCAAAGGCGACAAGCTCAAGTACACGCTGCAGATCCACTTCGCCGCCTCCAACAACGTGGCCGAGTACGAGGCGCTCGTACATGGGCTCCGGCTAGCCAAAGAACTCGGCATACGCCGGATCCTGTGCTACGGCGACTCAGACTTGGTGGTCCAGCAATCGTCTGGCGACTGGGACGCCAAGGACGCGAACATGGCGAGCTATCATTTCCTCGTCCAGCAGATAAGCGGATACTTCGAAGGGTGCGAGTTCCTTCACGTGCCAAGGGCCGACAACGACCAAGCAGACGCCCTAGCACGGATCGGCTCCACTCGACAAGCCATACCGACTGGCGTCTCCCTCCAGCGCCTCCTCAAGCCGTCCATCAAGCCGTCTCCAGAGTCGGATTCCATCTTCGTACCGCGTGCGCCAGACATAGCCGGATCCGACTGGAGAAACCCCGCAGGCGGCACGGGGACTTCAACAACGGGCCCGAGGACTGCCGTAGTCGCACCCGGCCCGGGGACTTCAGAACCCGGCCCGGGGACTGCAGCAGTCGGCCCGGGGACTGCAACGACACAAGAAGCGGTGGCCGACTCCAATTCCACGCCACCCAGCCCACCCACCCGAGTCATGGTGGTTACATTAACAGAAGAAGAAGTCACAGCTCCGTCATGGGCCCAGCCCATCCTCAAGTTCCTAGTCAGCAGAGAGCTGCCGGCTGATGAGATCTCAGCAAAACTAGTGCAATGACGAGCCGCAGCATATACAATAATCAACAGAGAGCTTGTGAAGCGCAGCGTCACTGGAGTCTTCCAGCGTTGTGTCGAGCCAGAAAAAGGAGTGGCAATCCTCAAAGACATCCACCAAGGCGAATGCGGCCACCACGCAGCCTCAAGATCACTTGTGGCCAAGGCTTTCCGCCATGGTTTCTTCTGGCCGACTGCCTTGGAGAATGCTAAAGAAATAGTCAAGAGCTGCAGAGGATGCCAAGTTTTTAGCTCCAAGCAACACCTGCCGGCTTCTGCACTCAAGACCATTCCCCTCACCTGGCCTTTTGCCGTCTGGGGACTGGACATGGTGGGCCCTTTCAAGACAGCCCGCGGCGGCTTGACACATCTACTGGTCGCTGTGGACAAGTTCACAAAGTGGATCGAAGCAAAGCCGATTAAGAAGCTGAACGGGCCGACTGCCGTGACATTCATCACCGACATCACTACTCGGTACGGCGTGCCGCACAGCATCATCACCGACAACGGCACGAACTTCGCCAAAGGAGCACTGGCACGTTTCTGCGCGACGCAGGGCATCCGACTGGACTTAGCGTCCGTTGCCCACCCGCAGTCAAACGGCCAGGTCGAGCGAGCAAATGGACTCATCCTCTCCGGCATCAAGCCTCGACTAGTTGTACCACTGGAACGATCGGCCGGCTGCTGGCTCGATGAGCTGCCGGCTGTCCTTTGGAGTCTGCGCACTACACCCAACAAGTCAACCAGCTTCACTCCATTCTTCCTCGTGTACGGTGCCGAGGCTGTCATCCCAACAGACATCGAGTTCGACTCGCCTCGGATCACCATGTACACGGAGGAGGAGACCAAGGAAGCACGAGAAGATGGCGTCGACGTACTGGAAGAAGGCCGGCTGTTAGCACTCAGCCGGTCCGCCATCTACCAGCAAGGGCTGCATCGCTACTACAACCGCAAGGTCAAGCCAAGATCCTTCCAAGAGGGCGACCTTGTGCTCCGGCTGATCCAGCGAACAGCCGGCCAGCACAAGCTCTCGGCCCCTTGGGAAGGCCCCTTCGTCGTCAGCAAGGCACTTGGCAACAACCCCTACTACTTGATCGACGCGCAAAAACCAAGAGCACGCAAGAGAGACGACTCCGGCAAGGAGTCGGAGCGACCATGGAACGCAAACCTCCTAAGACGATTTTACAGTTGAAAAGCAGTATGTATCACGCTCCCCTTTTGTATTAAGTACAAACCAACAGGCCCCCCGAACAGTACTCGGGGACTGCCTTTGTTTATCTATGAATGACAAACGTCATATCCATGAATGTATTATTACATTTGAATTCTTGTCTGGCACCGGGCTCGACTAGTCGGCCCGAGGACTGGCCGCCTTGAGCTATATTGAAAGTTCTACCTAAAGTCAGAAAAGTAGTGTGCCGGCTCCCGAGTCCCCTCTTGTTGAAAGTCACAGCTCGAAGAACCGGCTGTCCGACTTGCAAGAGGCAAGGCAGAAAGGATGCCCACACAAAAAATGGCTAAGGAGCAACGAACCTATATAGCAAAGAGACGGCCTCCAAACATGCCTGCCGGCTATCAAAAACAGCCGGCTGGCCGGCTTCCTAAAAACTTAGCTTTAGTCCAGTAAAGCTAAAGTACTTCCCCCCCCCATCGGCCAAGCACTCCTCCAGCTTCAGATTGCCGAGCAACTGTTGGACTGGGGAGGCGGCATCCAAGGGAGGGCGGCAAAGGAAACAGCGGAAGGATAAAAAGCAAAGAACGAGGAAAGGCCAAATGCATGCATAAGTTATATATACACATAAAGCCCCCAACGGGTTGGCAACAGACATAAGTTCGAATACACCCAGTGGGTGGAATTGTGCAAACTTAACCAAACTTTGTTACAAAAGTAACTAGACAGGAAAACAAAAGAAAGCAGACTAAGGCGCGATGCGGAGGCCGAGCTGGTCGGTGAAGGCGGCCTCGCCGGCTGAAGTAGTGGCCGCCTAGCGGGTCTCGGCTTGATCACCACCCACGGCAGGCGACGCACTCGCGCGCGACGTGGTGCTGGAGGTGCGGTCAGGCTGAGGCTGGCCGGCTGCTCCACCAGCCGGCTCGGTGTCTTCACACTCCTCCCCTTCTTCACCCTCGTCGCTGGAGTCGATCTCCTCCGCCGAGTCTTCGCCGTCCTCCGGGTTCAGACCGAACCACTCCTCCGGCTGGGCGACACCGTTGTCGTCCACCTCGGGGGCGAAGACGCTGGTGTCGGTGTAGTCGGCGATTGCCGAAGCCCGCCGGACGATGGCCGGCCGCGCCGGCTCCAGCTCCGTGTCGGCTTGCTGCCGCCAGGTAGCCAGCTGGTCCAGGCTCAGGCCGGGATACCAGGCCTTGACGAACTCCAGCGCCCGCCTGGCACCGGAGCGAGCCGCCGAGGCCTTCCAAGCTTCGAAGCGGCCGACTGCCACCTCCAGCCAGTCGGCAGTCCGACTGGGGGTGCGAGGAACCACTTGGCCGGGCCAGAGGGTGGCCAAGACTTGCGCCCCGGCTCGCTGGAGCCGGCGGAGCAGTCGGTGAGCCGGCTGGATGCGGGCCTGGATCGCCAGAAGCTGTTCCTCCAGCGAGCGGCCGGCGGTTGGCGAGATTTCAAAGCCAGCCTGCCTTCGCGCCTGGCGGTGGGCCTCGATGGTCTGGTTGGCAGCAGTAGAATAGCCAGGGAAATATTCTACGCAAGCAAGAAGAAGGAAGGGAGAAAAGAGCACCAAATCAAAAAAAAGAGCCAAAGTGGCAGATGGCAAGAAAGGACGAAGAAGTAGGCGGCTTACCGTCAACCAGATCTTCGATCTGGCCATAGCCAGAGATCAAAGTCTGCCTGGCCTCGGCCCAGCCAGCCGCCTCCGTCTCGTACTTGGCCTGAAGGGCAGCTTCGCGGTCCTGCAGCGCCTTCAGTGCCGCCTTGTGGCTTTCCTACTGGTCGGCCAACTTCTTGGCCAGGCGGTCGCGTTCCTCCACCAAGGCGGCGAGCTCGGCATCCTTGGTGCGAAGGGCAGTCTGACACTCTCCCAGTTGTGCCCTCAGACTGGCGTTGGCCGCTGCAGAGACGGCAGGAAAAGAAGAACAGTAAGAAGTCGTCAAGGAAGATCCGACCCGACTGCTCAGCAGTCGGCCCGAATCTCGGGGACTACACCCAGTGGGTGCGCTGACTCGCCCCCCCATGAGATAAAGAACAAAGCACGTACCTCGGCTCTCAGTAAGGTCGGCGGTCTTCTGAGTCAGCTCCCGAGCCTGGGAGTTGAAGGCGGCCGCTCGAAGGTTGTGGTAGTCCTGCAAGATGGACAGAAGACCGAAGTAAGAACAAAAATAGCAAAGGCAAATCCACCAAGAAGTTCCAAGACGCCTGCTCAGCAGCTGACTCGGAACTCGGGGACTACATCCAGTGGGTGCGCTGACGCGCCCCCACGGAAGAAATCAAGATCAAGAAGAAATCAAGATCAAGAAGAAGCAAGATGGGAATACTAACCCGGATGGCCGCCCGCGTCGCGAGGAACTCGTCGGTGAACTGCCTCAGTGTCGCAGCTTGGCCCTGGAGCCGGGTCCGAACGTCCTGTGCAGCCACGTTCACCACGGCCGTCCCTCCGCCTGGCGTCCACCCCGAGGTAGCGCTGGCCGCCTCCACATCCCGGGCCGGCGAGCTGGAGCCCACGGCCGGCTGGGGCTCCGACGCGGCCTTCTGTGGCTCCGACGCGGCCTTCCCCACGCGCCGGCTCGACGGAATCCGGACCGCCATCTCAGCCCGCGCGGCCGGCTCGCCCCCCGCCGACTTTGCAGTCGGCGGATCAGGCCGGCCGCCTTGAGCCGCCCCAGTTGGCGGGGTCGGCACCGGCGCCCTCTCCAGGATGATGACGTCGTCGCTTCCCCCCAGCCCTGGCTGGTCGCCGCTGGCTCCCTCTGGCGAGGGCTCCATGTCCCCAGGCGCCATGACGCGCAGCGGGGTGACCATCAAAACCTCCCCCGCCGCCACCGCGGCCGCAGCCTCTGCTTGGGCCGTGGCTGCGGCATCGGCGAGTGCCTTTGCCGCCTCCTCCTCCCGTGCCGCCTGGGCGGCGGCCGCCCTCCGTGCCTCCGCCTCCCGCGCCTCTCGCTCTGCCCGCGCCTCCCGCGCGTTCCTTTTTGTCGCCTCCTGAAGGCCGGCACGGGGGTCCATGCGGCGGGTGGTGCTCCTAGAGCCCCTCGGCGACTCAACGACGGAGGCGGCAGCCGCCCGCTCAAGCGACAACGGAGCTCTGATCGTTGAAGAAAAAGACAAGGGTTCAGGAACCACCAGAGAAAAGAAAGAAAAAAGAGTATACGAAAGAAAGTGAACTTACGCCGACACGGTCTGCGGTTGCTTCACCGTCTTGCGGAAGCGAGCCGCCTTTGCGGCCACCTCCTCCCGCCTGGTGGCTGCCGCCCTGCCTCTGGGCTTCTTCGTTCGGCTGCCGAACAAACCCTGGGCGGCGCGACGCTTTTGACCTCCACCCCGAGCAGGCAGCGCGGCGGAGGAACCCGCGCCGCGTCCAGATGCCGGCTGGCGGCGCGGGACGACTTCGGCCTCATCGTCGTCCGGCCAGTCGTCAAAGGTAACTCCGAGCCCGGAGCCGCCTGCTTTGCCGCCGGCTTGGCCACCACCCGGCTCGACGTCGTCGTCCATACCGGCCGCCCCCAGGTCGGGGTCCTCCAGATCGTGTTCGGTCCGGTCGGGGACGAATCGGCGCTCCGAGTCTGACCCGCCGGCCGGCCGAAGCAGAGGGCTCTGTCGAAAAGCAAACCGACTAAGTTAGAATCGGCTAAGAGGAACTCGGCAACAAAGCGAAGAGAGAGAGAAAGAGACAAGGAGAACATACCGTAGGCGGCGGATTGGCTCGGCTATATGGTTCCTTGCCGAACTGCCACTCTTCGGTGAGTTTGCAGTTCGCAAGGTAGTTCACCATATAGGCGACCTCCTCGCGCGGCATCTCCTTGGTACACATTCGGCTCGGATCGAGCTGGCCGCTCATCTGACAGATCAGATGAGGCCGGCTCTGGAGCGGACGAACCCGGTGCGTGACGAACGCGGCCAGAAGGTCGGGCCCCGTCAAGCCCTCTGCCTGGGTCAGCTCCCGCACTCGCGCGACGGCGGCGGACCCGGCCGGCGTCAGAGTCACGGCCCGGAAGGACCACTGGGGCCGCCTGCCCTCCGGTGGGCCGGCTACGTAAGCCGGCAGGTTGATGTAGTCGCCCCGCGGGGCGATGTTCCGCACATAGAAGTACGATTTTTGCCACTTCTTCACCGATTGGATCAGCGTGATGACGGGGAAGGGGTTGTCGGCGACTGATCTCCGCGACGCGATGAAGGCGCCAGTCTGAGCCGGCACGCCCCGCATGCGCGTGCCCAGCTTCGACTGGAAGAACTCCCCCCAGAGCTCAAGGGTGGGGAGGACGCCGAGGTAGCCCTCGCATAGGGTGACGAAGGCGGACAGCAGCATCACCGTGTTTGGGGTGAGATGGTGCGGCTGGAGCTGATAGAAGTCGAGCCAGGAGCGGAAGAAGGCGCTCGCTGGCAGGCCGATGCCACGCAAGAAGTGCGAGTGGAAGACCACCCGCTCGCCCTCCCGCGGCTCCGGCGTAATTTCCCTCGCCGGCGCAAGGCGGACCTCCACCTTGTCCGCGGCCGGCAGCCGCCGAGTATTGCGAAGGAACTCGACGTGGTCTTCGTGCACGTTGGAGCCGTCCCAATCCCAGCCGTACTGCTCCGTGGCGGGAGGCATGGCAAAAACTAGCGCGGCAGCGGAGGAACGTGCGGTGGAAGAGCGCGGCGGCGAGGCGCTGTTGCAAGAAGCGGCGAGCGAAGAAGATGGTGGAAGTAGGAGCGTGCGAGGGCCTGCCACCCTCCACCTCCCCCTACTTATAGCTTCGCGAGGCGAGGCCGAAGAGGCCGGACGTGGGGGGAGACGTGGGATTAACTGCACCCATTCCCCCCACGCCCCGCGATTATTGCGCCCTAAAGGCGAGCCGAAACTGCCGCAAGGAGACGTGCGGGCGGTTTCGGGATACAGAGAATCCGGGCCTGGGCCCGGGCGCGGACGTGGCGGGCCCCCGCCCTGCGGCGACGTCCCGTCACGCGCGTGGGCTGGCAGGCTTTCTGGCCGAGGGAGGCCACGTGGTTCGCAGACGGCAAGTGGCCGGCCCGCGGCCCGGAGCACACGCTAGCGAGCTCCCGCCCTCCGACTCCGGAGTTTTCGACCAAGGCGGCACGCCTAACTAAAGCCGGCTCCCAGCTGCCGACTTGTCAAGATAGGAAGCTGATCGTGCTTCTCAACCCCTACTCCACCTCGAAGCCCAATCAGCTTCGGGGACTACTGTCGGAGTAAATGGCCACGGGTAGCCTAACCGACTGCCCCTGGTTCTTCTGAAAAATTATCAGGCCTTTGGGCCTCCCAACACTCCAAGCATTGGACCCCCTTCCCTGGCCGGCTACCTCTGAAGCCGACTCACGGAAGGCGGCCCGGCCTCAAGCGACATCCCTCCCCAAAACAACCGCGGGGTGGCCGACTCCAAGGAGCCGGCCTCCAAGAGCACCGACTCCAAGAAGCCGGCCGAGAACACAACCACCAAAGCTACTCCCACATAACAGTGACAAGACGGGGTGTGGACACAGTGCGGCCCACTACCCCCGAAGCCCGAGGCGGGCATGGCTACAGGAGGCCGTACGGGACGGCCGTCTCCCGTGCGGCTCGGCACTGTAGCCATGCTAGCCTCAACGTCATCCACGACAGACTCCCGTACGGCCCACGGGCGGCGGGCCCCTTCAACCAGAGAGAGGCGTGAAGGCGGCCCGGCCTTTCCCAGTCGGCCAAGGGCGTAGCCGGCCCCCAGAAGCCGGCTACTCCTTTCCTCGAAGCAGGAGCCCCATTAAGGAGACAAGACGAGGTAAGGCTACAGTGAGAGCCCCCGAGGCGGCCCACTGTAGCCACGCTTACCTTGACAAAGCCCTCATCATCAGAGGCGAGGCTACAGTAAGCAGCCGCCGACAAGACCCTAGGCGATGGGGCCGGCCTGTCGACCAAGAAGCCGGCAGCCGGCGGGACCCACCAGTCGGCGGGACCCAATAGCCGGCGGAGAAGCCGGCGAGCGTAGACACTGACGGCTGGGACCAGCGCCCAGTCGGATTACCATTGTACCCCCGGGGGGTAGGCCTATATAAACCCCCCGGAGCACCCATGCAAAGGGTTGGCTTCTAAGCGCAGCACACACACCGTAGATAGAGAGAAGAGAGAGCTAGCCTTGTTCTTCTCCCTTGAACCCAACAGCTCTAGGAGTGATTGTAGCTACTTTCACCGATCTAGTGATCATGCGGAGACCCCGCAGAGCAGGACTAGGGGTGTTATCTCCTCGGAGAGCCCCGAACCTGGGTAAGATCCGCCGACGTGCATGTCTTCGCCTCATCCCGTTTCCAGGCACCGGCGACGTCTTATTGGCACCCACAATGATAAGCCATCCGTTGGCATATGTCGCACCAACCACCCGACAATTATGAACAATGCCAAATTATGCTATTGATATTTTGAACTTACTCTTTATTTTCTAATTTGAAATTGGATGGAATTGACAGCACAGTTATCGTCTTTGTTTATACACATGCAAAACCTGTCATCTCTCTTCTTTGTTTCAGGGTGATATGCCTGATGGCATGCACAAGTCTGCTGAAGGCTGTGCGACAAACCCAACATATATTGCAGCAAAGAAGGCAAAACATCTTGAAGATAGCGAGACAACCCCAAAGTCTTGTCTTGATGCAGTGTTCAAGTTACTTCAGACTAGCAGTCAAACAAGCTCACAGAATTCGTTGTCTGAATCAGTTCGACTTCTTAAGTCCCAAGTTCTAGCAGAAAGGCATTCTGCAACTCAACTTCAACTCGAAGTTCTATCTCTAAGAAAGATTGCGGAGAACACCAATGAGAACCTCATCGCTAAACAGCTACACCTGGAAGCTATGACCGACATGCTAGGCCGGTCTCACAGCCTTGCTCAGCAGCTTGCGCAGCAGTTCCCGCGCAAGGCTAACCTTTCTTGAACTGTCTTGGAAGTGGTCTCGGTTCAGTATTATTTTGTTACGCTGCAATGGTGCCCAGTTTTTGTAATCTGCTTCTTCGTTGCGCTTTATGATCACTGGTGGCGAACTTCGATGCCCAGTGGATGTAATATACCATAAATCCTTTATTTTATAGTGTAGGTTTATTCTTAGTTACTATGCCGTAATTTCTTTATTGTATAGAGTAGGTTTGTTCTTAATTCCTACTAGTTACTGCCATCATTCGCTATCTGAAAAAAAATCAGATGTAGTCGACCGGGCCGAAACATTCGCCTCTAACGGGCCTGGTGTTTAGCGGGCCACAATTGGGCCGGCCTGCATCTTTCATGGGCCCGAATGATTGGGCCCTTCACACTTTGCGCGAGGCCCACAACTTACACCGGCCTATGTTTTAGTTGGGCCTTTTGTGGACCCAGTGCTTAGTTTGGCCCAGGTAGCATTGGGCCATTAACAGGCTGAATATTGTACTGGCCTGTTACGGCCCAGATGAAACCATGGGCCTTTAGCAGGCCGAAATGCATATTGGGCCTCAATTTTCACTAGTCGTCGACGGGCCTTCAGCAGGTTGAAATGTAGACCGGGCCTTTTTGGGCCCAATTATATCACGGGCAGTTACCAGGCCGAAACATATCTCGGGCCTTAGTTGGCCCACTGATATCATGGGCCTTTAAGAGGCCGAAAGCTTAGTACAGACATCAACGGGCCGAATTACGCGACAGGCCTTTAACAGGCCCAAAGTCACGTTGGGCTTAACTGTTGCCACCTTTATCACGGGGCGTTAGTGGGCCCGATGTCCCGTCGGACCATATATGGCCCATGGGCAGCACGGGCCATTCCCAGGCCGAAAGTCACACCGGGCTGAAATGGGCCCATGTCTACATCGGGCCTCTAACAGGCCGAAAGCCACTGGGCTGTAAATGGGCCCAAATACTCGGCGAACAATTAACGGGCCAGATCTGGCTTCGGGCCGTAAATGGGCCTTTATTAAGCAGGTCGTTATTGGGCTGGCCCACTAGTACCTGAGTAAGTACTACGGGCCTTTGACTGGGCCGGCCTTTTTAACCTATATGGGCCTCTGTTGGGCCGTGCCACGTGTCGACGTATCATAGGCGCTTTCGGTCCAATGAGTGGATGACATCTGTCCCAACGGTGAGCCGACACGTGTTTCCTCCAACCAATGATGATTTTACACGTGGAAAATCCCCATTGGTCGGAGTTGTTAACGGGTTATCGGATCCAAAACCGGACCGATAGCTTAACGGCGTTCCGTTACGGTGGATGCCACGTGTCGGTCACCCTTGACGAAAGCACTTCTGTGACGCGCGATTTATCGTCATGGAAGTTGTAACGCCCACGATGCGGCTATATCTCCCACGTGCCGAGGCACGGCTTAGAGGCATAACTGCATTGTGGTTTTGTCGCAAGAAGGGTCATCTTCACACAATCCCATGTAATGAACAAGAATGGGATAAAGAGTTGGCTTACAATCGCCACTTCACACAATACATAAATAAATCATACCTCAAACAGAGTACACACATAGGTCCGACTACGGAACCAAAATAAAAGAAGACAACCCCAAATGCCAGATCCCTGATCGTCCCAACTGGGCTCCACTACTGATCATCAGGAAACGAAACATAGTAACGACCACGGTCCTCGTCGAACTCCCACTTGAGCTCGGTTGCGTCACCTGCACTGGTATCATCGGCACCTACAACTATTTTGGTAGAATCTGTGAGTCACGAGGACTCAGCAATCTCACACCCGCGAGATCAAGACTATTTAAGCTTATGGGTAGGAAAGGGTAAGGTGGTGAGGTTGCAGCAGCGACTAAGCATATATGGTGGCTAACATACGCAAATAAGAGCGAGAAGAGAAGCAACGGAACGGTCGTGAAGCTAGCAATGATCAAGAAGTGATCCTGAACTCCTACTTACGTCAAACATAACCCAAAAACCGTGTTCACTCCCCGGACTCCGCCGCAAAGAGACCATCACGGCTACACACGCGGTTGATGTATTTTAATTAAGTCAAGTGTCAAGTTCTCTACAACCGGACATTAACAAATTCCCATCTGCCGCATAACCGCGGGCACGGCTTTCGAAAGATAATACCCTACAGGGGTGTCCCAACTTAGCCCATTATAAGCTCTCACGGTCAACGAAGGATATTCCTTCTCCCGGGAAGACCCGATCAGTCTCGGAATCCCGGTTACAAGACATTTCGACGATGGTAAAACAAAACCAGCAAAGCCGCCCGATGTGTCGACAATCCCGATAGGAGTCGCACGTATCTCGTTCTCAGGACACACCGGATAAGCGAAGCGTACACGTACCAACGTAACCCAAGTTGCCAAGGGATGGTCCCGCACGGTGCTCTAGTTTGGGCCAACACTTAGACAAGCACTGGCCCGGGGGGTAAAATAAAGATGACCCTCGGGATGCACGACTCCCAAGGGAAAAAGGCTAGGTGAGGCAAATGTAAAACCAAGGTTGGGCCTTGCTGGAAGAGTTTTATTCAAAGCGAACTGTCAAGGGGGTCCCATAAATCACCCAACCGCGTAAGGGACGCAAAATCAAGGAACATAACACCGGTATGACGGAAACTAGGGCGGCAAGAGTGGAACAAAACACCAGGCATAAGGCCGAGCCTTCCACCCTTTACCAAGTATATAGATGCATTAATTAAGATAAGAGATATTGTGATATCCCAACATAATTATGTTCCAACATGGAGCAATCTTCAGCTTCACCTGCAACTAACAACGCTATAAGAGGGGCTGAGCAAAAGCGGTAACATAGCCAAACAATCGTTTGCTAGGAAAGGTGGGTTAGAGGCTTGACATGGCAATATGGGAGGCATGATAAACAAGTGGTAGGTAGCGCGAACAACTAGAAAGCAAAGATAGAAGTGATTTCGAGGGTATGGTCATCTTGCCTGAAATCCCGCTAGGAAGAAGAACGAATCCATGAAGAAGACAAACGGACATAGTCGAACGAATCCTCACAACTCTGGAACGAAACCGAAGCTAACGAGAGAAGCAACCCGGAAAGAAACAAACAACATAGTAAACAACCACCACATAGACATGGCATGCTACAAAAACAAGTATATGATGCATGTCCGGTTAAATGAGGCATGGCATGGCAAAGTGCAACAAACAATACTACAAATTAAGTGGAGCTCGATATGCAACGAGTTGCATATTGATGAAACACCACATCAATTATTTAGTTCTCCCTCGTTTATGTACCAAATAATATTAAATGTTATTAAACATGGCAAGGGGTGACGCATAATTAAACAACCTATATAGGCAAGTTTAAATGAGGCTGGAAATAACAAACAACAATTCCGGAAAATCCCCATATGCATAAATAGCAATTTAAAGGAAACTACAATAATAATAAAAATAATGTTGTTATCATGATGCGGATGACAATGCAAGCTTTTATGCAATTTAAAGAAAATATTGACATGAGCATGTTATGAAGCATTTGTCACCGTGGTGGAAGAAAGGGGTGCCACGGCAATGAATCCGAAAATGATGCCACGGCAACATATCGGTTCCGGTAGCTCATGGAGATACCGGTGCAAAAAGGAAGCATGGCGTGAGCGTGTCATGCAAGATGGTGGGGTGATCCCGGCAACCGGGTTCCCATGGGTCGATGACATGGCAACGGGAACATGCAAGAAGCACGTCAGGCACGTTGCAAACGCGAGCATTTCATGCAACATATGCATTCATCCACGGGCGGTCGTTCTCGGCAGTATACCTTCATAGCGTGCATTTTCAGAGCGGTTCAAAATCGTCGAGGGAAGTAGTCGTTCATAGGTCGTCGTGGGAAGTAGTGGTTCACGTCTCGAAGAGGAACTTGACGGATCCGAGGTCTCCGATGTAGTGGTACACATTTCATAGACGAACTTGGCGTTCCGGAGAGGGTACTTGCCGGATCCACAACACTGTGACCGTTCGTGGCAGGGGAACTTGATGTTCACCGGTCTCCAAAAGACGGCGTGGTACTTGGCGTCCTTGGCGATTCCGGAGACGGCGGTAGAGGTATTCGACGTGTCACCATGTAGTCGTACACTTGTCGGAGAGGATCTTGGCGCATCCAAAACGAAGCAACACAAAAGGGCCTCGGGTCTTGGTGGTCAACGAAGGGAGGCGGGCGGCGAAGCAGCAGCAACGTGCCGGCACTGTACAGCCACGACGGACACCATGGCCGTGAGGTGTAGGGGCCCTGGCACGAGACCAGCAGTGGGCACGCGCGTGCAGGAAGGCGGTGAGGTCGACGGCTTGCCCAAATCACGGCGGAGCGACGGGAACAGCGGTGGGCGAGGAAGCAAAGGGGAGGCGTTGCGTGGAGGAGAGTCGACGGGGCGGCGTTCGCCGGAGTCGGGGCCGAAGGGAACGGATCGAGGGGCTCCTCCCCTGGCGACGGAGCTGACGAGGCGGTGGCGCCGTGTAGACGAGGAGGCGGTGAGGAGGTCCTGGCACGGTGGCGAGCTTGAGGTGGCTGACGACGGAGAGGTGCAGGCGCGAGCAGGAGGTTGGGCGCGCGGCGCTCGCGCGCAGAAGTAACGGGGCCGCCGGAGTTGGTCGCACCACAGCTCAGGGCAGAGCAACACATGCAAAAGGGAGCAGGGCGCAGCGAGCCATGGCGCTGAGCGACGAGCTGCTGCTGCTCGATGCAGACAGAGGCAGCCAGGGGACGGGGTTGGAGGAGGACTACGCTCCCGCGGTTGAAGACGAACGGCGATGGCACGGCACTCTAGGAGGCAGCAGGGCGCGGGGACGGCAGGGGCGAGACGCGGTGGTGGAGGTCGCTAGTAGAGGGATCGGGCGCGGGGATAGTGTGCGTGTGGTGGTGCGAGGGACAGAAAGGGAGAGAACCAGGGAGAGATGGCGGCGCTGCGGGAGGACATGGGGATCGAGGGAGAGATGCTGAGGGGATCGAGAGAGGCTAGGGTTAGAGCTGGTGGGGGCGCCGGCTGGGCTGCTGGGAGGAAGGATGGGCCGGCCTGGGCTGTCTCTCTCCTCTCTCTCTCTCTCATACTTTCTTTAACAGAAAAGAATTAGATGGAAGAAAAGAAAGAGAGGGTTAGGGAAAGAAGTTGGACATGGGGATTATTTTCCCGGACTCACAAAAATGTGCTTGTGCCGAGAAAATAGAAAAGGCCATGATTAAAAGATTTAAATACAAACTCATTTGATTTAAATTCAAATGATTTGAATAGGAAGTGAGGGTAGGGAAGGTCAAAAAATGTTGAGAATTTTGGAAGAGCCTCGATAAATGAGATAAGAATTGTTGGCAAAGTTTGAGGCAAGGAATTGAGGTAGAAAAATGCATGGAACTTAAACTGTAAGTGTGTTATGGTTTATTCCTAAAGGATGGAATATTTATCATAGCTCCCTAATAATATTGGGAGGATAATTGTTATAAAGAGAAATCACCATGTGCGTTTCCCTCGATTTAAATGGATCGAAGATCCATAAAATTTATTTAGATGAGTTTTTAAAATTAATGATATGATGGCATGATGAAATGCAAGAGATGGCATGATGAAAGCACAAACAAAACAAATCACACGACAAAACTCGGAATAGCTGGAAGTCTTCTGGAGCGTCGGTCTCGGGGCGTTACAACACTCCACCACTACAAGAGGATCTCGTCCCGAGATCTAGGATGGCACCGGAGAGAAACGGAAGAGGAAGAGAAGAGGTAAAACTATGTTGCTTCATTGACAAATGAATGAAACCACGAACCTTGGGAGATTGAACAACTTGAAAGAAACAATACAACAGAGATGAATGAGACTGCCAACAGTCCGTTGGACAAGAGGAACAAGGAATACAGCGAGAATGACAAGATAGCCAATGAAACCACTCCGGTTAAAACAAGATATAGAGGGGATAAGAATGAAATATTTCGAATAGTACTCCAACTGAAAATGGAAGGAATTAACATTAACTTGATTGGATGATGCTTGTTGAAATCAACAACACACTGCCTCCGGAACTATAAAAAGAATGGCGCCAGTGGTAAGAAGGATTTCAGATAGCGCTCCGCTTGAAAAGAGAGGCAAAACTTGTTAAGATGAGAGAACTTGAATGGAGGACACGACACTCCTGTTAATTGGGCCAGAAAGGAAAAGAAAACATGATCTTGATATGAAAAGATGATGGTTCGAAGAGAGCAATATCAGAAAGCCTCCCGACTGAATAATGGAGTGAAAAGAACGAAGAAGAAGAACATCTTCTACTAGAAATGAATTTGAGAACATCCTTACGAAGAAGGGTTGAACAGAGTTGTTGGAAAATCAACAACGAAAAGACGCTTGTTGTGGGCTTATCGAAAACAGCCAACATTTGAGGTTATAACTAGCCACTAGCGGTATCAATTAATTTGATTGAGAACACCAAAGAGATGAAAAACTTCTTCCACCAAGATGATAAAGAGATAACTTGGATCATTGATAAGCACCACAATAGTAACATTCCTTAGGAAATGCTTTAAGCGGAATATGACACAAGATAACTCAAACGAAGAGATTAATGGATTTAAAATACCTCATTCTTGACAACATGTGAATCATGAAGCACGAAAAGAAATTGTCAAGAATGACGTATTACCATCTCAAAGGATAAGGTAGGAAGAATTGCACTTCGGAATGCAAGATGAAGAATACTTGAACTCCCCAAAACAAAACTTGTGTTGAACACCATGTTTATTTTAGAGTATAGCTTGGTGGATCTTAACTCCGTGAGAAATCTTGACGAACAATTGAAGAATGAAAGGGATCCTTGATGAACCACCATGTAGAGCCTTCGTGAGAACTCCCGTAATAAAAGAATGATAGAAAGGAAGAGAAGTTGAAAGAACAAGGTGATCCTTGCAATGATTTAGATGGAGCTTCGCGACGAGATAAAGCGGAAAACTTGGAACTCCGGAAAAGAAAGATGAAGCAACTCGAACCGAGAATGTGATATGATGAACAACTCCGGAAAGAAGAAATTAATCACTTGGATGAAACAAGAATAAGAATTATGTTATGCATATCCTTCACCAATTTAAATTGATGACAAGCAACGGATTTGGCATGCCACTTATTTCTTTTGCAAGGATTGAAGAGGGATATAGCGCCAACTTGAAGAAATCTTCGCCGAATCACCGGGAGGATTGGAAAGAACGAATGAAATGATACGATAATAAAGGAATAGGAATGTTGAACAAACCACCGGTAGGATTATGAGAGAACAAATGAATTGATACGATGCCAAACGAAGAGGAATCTTAAACAAACCATCGTAAGAACTGAAAATGAAAGTAGCAAAGGCACAATTCACCGGGAAGAATTGGAAAACAAAAGAAGATACTTGAGGGGATTTAGATACAAGTGAACGAATAGATGACGAGCTGATTAGAGAATACTTGAATGATGCACCGGTTGTTGTGGATCGTAGCAGAAATTTAAAATTTTCTACGCATCACCAAGATCAATCTATGGAGTCATCTAGCAACGAGGGAGAGGAGTGCATCTACATACCCTTGTAGATCGCGAGCGGAAGCGTTCAAGTGAACGGGGTTGATGGAGTCGTACTCGTCGTGATCCAAATCACCGATGACCGAGCGCCGAACGGACGGCACCTCCGCGTTCAACACACGTACGGTTGGGAAGACGTCTCCTCCTTCTTGATCCAGCAAGGGGGAAGGAGAGGTTGATGGAGATCCAGCAGCATGACGGCGTGGTGGTGGAAGTAGCGGGGATCTCAGCAGGGCTTCGCCAAGCACAGCGAGAGGGAGAGGTGTCACGGGAGGGAGAGGGAGGCGCCAGGGGCTGTGGTGCGGCTGCCCTCCCTCCCCCCCACTATATATAGGGCCCCTGGGGGGGCGCCGGCCCTGGGAGATGCAATCTCCAAGGGGGGCGGCGGCCAAGGGGTGGCTTCCCCCCCAAGCCAAGTGGGGGGCGCCCCCACCCCTAGGGTTTCCAACCCTAGGCGCAGGGGGAGGCCCAAGGGGGGGTGCACCAGCCCACCAGGGGCTGGTTCCCCTCCCACTTCAGCCCATGGGGCCCTCCGGGATAGGTGGCCCCACCCGGTGGACCCCCGGGACCCTTCCGGTGGTCCCATTACAATACCGGTAACCCCCGAAACTTTCCCGGTGGCCGAAACTGGACTTCCTATATATAATTCTTCACCTCCGGACCATTCCGGAACTCCTTGTGACGTCCGGGATCTCATCCGGGACTCCAAACAACTTTCGGGTTACCGCATACTAATATCTCTACAACCCTAGTGTCACCGAACCTTAAGTGTGTAGACCCTACGGGTTCGGGAGACATGCAGACATGACCGAGACGACTCTCCGGTCAATAACCAACAGAGGGATCTGGATACCCATGTTGGCTCCCACATGTTCCACGATGATCTCATCGGATGAACCACGATGTCGAGGATTCAATCAATCCTGTATACAGTTCCCTTTGTCAATCGGTACGTTACTTTCCCGAGATTCGATCGTCGGTATCCCAATACCTTGTTCAATCTCGTTACCGGCAAGTCACTTTACTCGTACCGTAATGCATGAACCCGTGACCAACCACTTGGTCACTTTGAGCTCATTATGATGATGCATTACCGAGTGGGCCCAGAGATACCTCTCCGTCATACGGAGTGACAAATCCCAGTCTCGATCCGTGTCAACCCAACAGACACTTTCAGAGATACCTGTAGTGTACCTTTATAGTCACCCAGTTACGTTGTGACGTTTGGTACACCCAAAGCACTCCTACGGCATCCGGGAGTTACACGATCTCATGGTCTAAGGAAATGATACTTGACATTGGAAAAGCTCTAGCAAACGAACTACACGATCTTTGTGCTATGCTTAGGATTGGGTCTTGTCCATCACATCATTCTCCTAATGATGTGATCCCGTTATCAATGACATCCAATGTCCATAGTCAGGAAACCATGACTATTTGTTGATCAATGAGCTAGTCAACTAGAGGCTCACTAGGGACATGTTGTGGTCTATGTATTCACACATGTATTACGATTTACGGATAACACAATTATAGCATGAACAATAGACAATTATCATGAACAAGGAAATATAATAATAACCATTTTTATTATTGCCTCTAGGGCATATTTCCAACAGTCTCCCACTTGCACTAGAGTCAATAATCTAGTTACATTGTGATGAATCGAACACCCATAGAGTTCTGGTGTTGATCATGTTTTGATCTAGGGAGAGGTTTAGTCAACGGATCTGCTACATTCAGGTCCGTATGTACTTTACAAATATCTATGTCTCCATTTTGAACACTTTCACGAATGGAGTTGAAGCGACGCTTGATATGCCTGGTCTTCCTGTGAAACCTGGGCTCCTTGGCAAGGGCAATAGCTCCACTGTTGTCACAGAAGAGAGTCATCGGGCCCGACGCATTGGGAATCACCCCTAGGTCGGTAATGAACTCCTTCATCCAGATTGCTTCTTGCGCTGCCTCTGAGGCCGCCATGTACTCCGCTTCACATGTAGATCCCGCCACGACGCTTTGCTTGCAACTGCACCAGCTTACTGCCCCTCCATTCAAAATATACACGTATCCGGTTTGTGACTTAGAGTCATCCAGATCTGTGTCGAAGCTAGCATCGACGTAACCCTTTACGACAAGCTCTTCGTCACCTCCATAAACGAGAAACATATCCTTAGTCCTCTTCAGGTACTTCAGGATATTCTTGACCGCTGTCCAGTGTTCCATGCCGGGATTACTTTGGTACCTTCCTACCAAACTTACGGCAAGGTTTACATCAGGTCTGGTACACAGCATGGCATACATAATAGACCCTATGGCCGAGGCATAGGGGATGACACTCATATTTTCTCTATCTCCTGCCGTGGTCGGGCATTGAGCCGTGCTCAATTGCACACCTTGCAATACAGGCAAGAACCCCTTCTTGGACTGATCCATATTGAACTTCTTCAATATCTTGTCAAGGTACGTACTCTGTGAAAGACCAATGAGGCGTCTTGATCTATCTCTATAGATCTTGATGCCTAATATATAAGCAGCTTCTCCAAGGTCCTTCATTGAAAAACACTTATTCAAATAGGCCTTTATACTTTCCAAGAATTCTATATCATTTCCCATCAATAGTATGTCATCCACATATAATAAGAGAAATGCTACAGAGCTCCCACTCACCTTCTTGTAAACACAGGCTTCTCCATAAGTCTGTGTAAACCCAAACGCTTTGATCATCTCATCAAATCGATGTTCCAACTCCGAGATGCTTGCACTAGCCCATAGATGGAGCGCTGGAGCTTGCATACCTTGTTAGCATTCTTAGGATCGACAAAACCTTCCAGCTGCATCATATACAATTCTTCCTTAAGAAAGCCGTTAAGGAATGCCGTTTTGACGTCCATTTGCCATATCTCATAATCATAGAATGCGGCAATTGCTAACATGATTCGGACGGACTTCAGCTTCGCTACGGGTGAGAAAGTCTCATCGTAGTCAACCCCTTGAACTTGTCGATAACCCTTAGCGACAAGTCGAGCCTTATAGATGGTCACATTACCATCCGCGTTTGTCTTCTTCTTAAAGATCCATTTATTTTCTATGGCTCGCCGATCATCGCGCAAGTCAGTCAAAGTCCATACTTCGTTTTCATACATGGATCCTATCTCGGATTGCATGGCTTCAAGCCATTTGTTGGAATCCGGGCCCGCCATCGCTTCTTCATAGTTCGGAGGTTCACCGTTGTCTAACAACATGATTTCCATGACAGGGTTGACGTACCACTCTGGTGCGGAACATGTCCTTGTAGACCTACGAAGTTCAGCAGTAACTTGATCTGAAGCTTCATGATCATCATCATTAACTTCCTCCCCAGTCGGCGCAGGCACCAGAAGAACATCTTCCCGCGCTACGCTACTTTCCGATTCGGAAGGGGTGACTATCACCTCATCAAGTTCCACTTTCCTCCCACTCACTTCTTTTGAGAGAAACTCTTTCTCCAGAAAGGACCCGTTCTTGGCAACAAAGATCTTGCCTTCGGATCTAAGGTAGAAGGTATACTCAATGGTTTCCTTAGGGTATCCTATGAAGACGCATTTTTCCGACTTGGGTTCGAGCTTTTCAGGTTGAAGTTTCTTGACATAAGCATCGCATCCCCAAACTTTTAGAAACGACAGCTTAGGTTTGTTCCCAAACCATAATTCATACGGTGTCGTCTCGGCGGATTTCGACGGAGCCCTATTTAAAGTGAATGCGGCAGTCTCTAAAGCATAGCCCCAAATGAGAGCGGTAGATCGGTAAGAGACATCATAGATCGCACCATATCCAATAGAGTGCGATTACGATGTTCGGACACACCATTTCGCTGAGGTGTTCCAGGCGGCGTGAGTTGTGAAACTATTCCACATTTCCTTAAGTGTGTGCCAAATTCGTCACTTAAATATTCCCCTCCATGATCTGATCGTAGGAACTTTATTTTCCTGTCACGTTGATTCTCAACCTCACTCTGAAATTCCTTGAACTTTTCAAAGGTCTCAGACTTGTGTTTCGTTAGGTAGACATACCCATATCTACTCAAGTCATCAGTGAGAGTGAGAACATAACGATAGCCTCCGCGAGCCTCAACACTCATTGGACCGCACACATCAGTATGTATGATTTCTAATAAGTTGGTTGCTCGCTCCATTGTTCCGGAGAACGAAGTCTTGGTCATTTAGCCCATGAGGCATGGTTCGCATGTGTCAAATGATTCATAATCGAGAGACTCTAAAAGTCCATCAGCATGGAGCTTCTTCATGCGCTTGACACTAATGTGACCAAGGCGGCAGTGCCACAAGTATGTGGAACTATCGTTATCAACTTTACATCTTTTGGTATTCACACTATGAATATGTGTAACATCACGTTCGAGATTCATTAAGAATAAACCATTAACCAGCGGGGCATGACCATAAAACATATCTCTCATATAAATCGAACAACCATTATTCTCGGATTTAAATGAGTAGCCATCTCGAATTAAACGAGATCCTGATACAATGTTCATGCTCAGAGCTGGCACTAAATAACAATTATTGAGGTTTAAAACTAATCCCGTAGGTAAATGTTGAGGTAGCATGCCGACGGCGATCACATCGACCTTGGAACCATTCCCGACACGCATCGTCACCTCGTCCTTCGCCGGTCTCCGCTTATTCCGCAGCTCCTGTTTTGAGTTACAAATATGAGCAACCGCACCGGTATCAAATACCCAGGAGCTACTACGAGTACTGGTAAGGTACACATCAATTACATGTATATCACATATACCTTTGGTGTTGCCGGCCTTCTTGTCCGCTAAGTATTAGGGGCAGTTCCGCTTCCAGTGACCACTTCCCTTGCAATAAAAGCACTCAGTCTCAGGCTTGGGTCCATTCTTTGGCTTCTTCCCGGCAACTGGCTTACCGGGCGCGGCAACTCCCTTGCCGTCCTTCTTGAAGTTCTTCTTACCCTTGCCTTTCTTGAACTTAGTGGTTTTATTCACCATCAACACTTGATGTTCCTTTTTGATCTCCACCTCCGCTGATTTCAGCATTGAATGTACCTCAGGAATGGTCTTTTCCATCCCCTGCATATTGAAGTTCATCACAAAGCTCTTGTAGCTCGGTGGAAGCGACTGAAGGATTCTTTCAATGACCGCGTCATCCGGGAGATTAACTCCCAGCTGAGTCAAGCGGTTGTGCAACCCAGACATTTTGAGTATGTGCTCACTGACAGAACTGTTTTCCTCCATCTTACAACTGAAGAACTTGTCGGAGACTTCATATCTCTCGACCCGGGCATGAGCTTGGAAAACCATTTTCATCTCTTCGAACATCTCATATGCTCCGTGTTGCTCAAAACGCTTTTGGAGCCCCGGTTCTAAGCTGTAAAGCATGCCGCACTGAATGAGGGAGTAATCATCAGCACGTGACTGCCAAGCGTTCATAACGTCTTGGTTCTCTGGGATGGGTGCTTCACCTAGCGGTGCTTCTAGGACATAATCTTTCTTGGCAGCTATGAGGATGATCCTCATATTCCGGACCCAGTCCGTATAGTTGCTGCCATCATCTTTCAGCTTGGTTTTCTCTAGGAACGCGTTGAAGTTGAGGGCAACGTGGGCCATTTGATCTACAAGACATATTGTAAAGATTTTAGACTAAGTTCATGATAATTAAGTTCATCTAGTCAAATTATTCAATGAACTCCCACTCAGATAGACATCCCTCTAGTCATCTAAGTGAAACATAATCCGAGTCAACTAGGCTGTGTCCGATCATCACGTGAGACGGACTAGTCAACATCGGTGAACATCTTCATGTTGATCGTATCTTCTATACGACTCATGCTCGACCTTTCGGTCTTCCGTGTTCCGAGGCCATGTCTGTACATGCTAGGCTCGTCAAGTCAACCTAAGTGTATTGCGTGTGTTCCGAGGCCATGTCTGTACATGCTAGGCTCGTCAACACCCGTTGTATGCGAACGTTAGAATCTATCACACCCGATCATCACGTGGTGCTTCGAAACAACGAACCTTCGCAACGGTGCACAGTTAGGGAGAACACTTTTCTTGAAATTTTAGTGAGGGATCATCTTATTTAAGCTACCATCGTTCTAAGCAAATAAGATGTAAAACATGATAAACATCACATGCAATCAAATAGTGACATGATATGGCCAATATCATTTTGCTCCTTTGATCTCCATCTTCGGGGCGCCATGATCATCTTCGTCACCGGCATGACACCATGATCTCCATCATCATGATCTCCATCATCGTGTCTTCTTGAAGTTGTCACGCCAACGATTACTTCTACTTCTATGGCTAATGTGTTTAGAAATAAAGTAAAGTAATTTACATGGCGTTGTTCAATGACACGCAGGTCATACAAAAAATAAAGACAACTCCTATGGCTCCTGCCGGTTGTCACACTCATCGACATGCAAGTCGTGATTCCTATTACAAGAACATGATCAATCTCATACATCACATATATCTCATTCATCACATCCTTTTGGCCATATCACATCACAAGGCATATGCTGCAAAAACAAGTTAGACGTCCTCTAATTGTTGTTGCATGTTTTTACGTGGCTTCTATAGGTTTCTAGCAAGAACGTTTCTTACCTACGTAAAACCACAACGTGATATGACAATTTTTATTTACCCTTCATAAGGACCCTTTTCATCGAATCCGTTCCGACTAAAGTGGGAGAGACAGACACCCGCTAGCCACCTTATGCAACTAGTGCATGTCAGTCGGTGGAACCTGTCTCACGTAAGCGTACGTGTAAGGTCGGTCCGGGCCGCTTCATCCCACAATGCCGCCGAAACAAGATAAGACTAGTAGTGGCAAGAAAATTGACAACATCTACGCCCACAACAAGTTTGTGTTCTACTCGTGCATAGAAACTACGCATAGGCCTGGCTCATGATGCCACTGTTGTGGATCGTAGCAGAAATTTAAAATTTTCTACGCATCACCAAGATCAATCTATGGAGTCATCTAGCAACGAGGGAGAGGAGTGCATCTACATACCCTTGTAGATCGCGAGCGGAAGCGTTCAAGTGAACGGGGTTGATGGAGTCGTACTCGTCGTGATCCAAATCACCGATGACCGAGCGCCGAACGGATGGCACCTCCGCGTTCAACACACGTACGGTTGGGAAGACGTCTCCTCCTTCTTGATCCAGCAAGGGGGAAGGAGAGGTTGATGGAGATCCAGCAGCACGACGGCGTGGTGGTGGAAGTAGCGGGGATCTCAGCAGGGCTTCGCCAAGCACAGCGAGAGGGAGAGGTGTCACGGGAGGGAGAGGGAGGCGCCAAGGGCTGTGGTGCGGCTGCCCTCCCTCCCCCCCACTATATATAGGGCCCCTGGGGGGGCGCCGGCCCTAGGAGATGCAATCTCCAAGGGGGGCGGCGGCCAAGGGGTGGCTCCCCCCCCCAAGCCAAGTGGGGGGCGCCCCCACCCCTAGGGTTTCCAACCCTAGGCGCAGGGGGAGGCCCAACGGGGGGCGCACCAGCCCACCAGGGGCTGGTTCCCCTCCCACTTCAGCCCATGGGGCCCTCCGGGATAGGTGGCCCCACCCGGTGGACCCCCGGGACCCTTCCGGTGGTCCCGGTACAATACCGGTAACCCCCGAAACTTTCCCGGTGGCCGAAACTGGACTTCCTATATATAATTCTTCACCTCCGGACCATTCCGGAACTCCTAGTGACGTCCGGGATCTCATCCGGGACTCCGAACAACTTTCGGGTTACCGCATACTAATATCTCTACAACCCTAGCGTCACCGAACCTTAAGTGTGTAGACCCTACGGGTTCGGGAGACATGCAGACATGACCGAGACGACTCTCCGGTCAATAACCAACAGCGGGATTTGGATACCCATGTTGTCTCCCACATGTTCCACGATGATCTCATCGGATGAACCACGATGTCGAGGATTCAATCAATCCCGTATACAATTCCCTTTGTCAATCGGTACGTTACTTGCCCGAGATTCGATCGTCGGTATCCCAATACCTTGTTCAATCTCGTTACCGGCAAGTCACTTTACTTGTACCGTAATGCATGATCCCGTGACCAACCACTTGGTCACTTTGAGCTCATTATGATGATGCATTACCGAGTGGGCCCAGAGATACCTCTCCGTCATACGGAGTGACAAATCCCAGTCTCGATCCGTGTCAACCCAACAAACACTTTCAGAGATACCTGTAGTGTACCTTTATAGTCACCCAGTTACGTTGTGACGTTTGGTACACCCAAAGCACTCCTACGGCATCCGGGAGTTACACGATCTCATGGTCTAAGGAAATGATACTTGACATTGGAAAAGCTCTAGCAAACGAACTACACGATCTTTGTGCTATGCTTAGGATTGGGTCTTGTCCATCACATCATTCTCCTAATGATGTGATCCCGTTATCAATGACATCCAATGTCCATAGTCAGGAAACCATGACTATCTGTTGATCAACGAGCTAGTCAACTAGAGGCTCACTAGGGACATGTTGTGGTCTATGTATTCACACATGTATTACGATTTCCAGATAACACAATTATAGCATGAACAATAGACAATTATCATGAACAAGGAAATATAATAATAACCATTTTATTATTGCCTCTAGGGCATATTTCCAACACCGGTAAGATTTGAAGAATGAGATCTGAAAGCTGAGAATGAATAATTCTGAGATTATGAGTTCCAGAGAATCAAACTGAAAAGACTCCTGAATTGCTCCAGATGGGTGAAAAGAATACTCGCAGTCAATAATAATTATGAGAGGATGGCAACAAGTTAGAACCACGCATCTTTGAGAGAACGGATAAGATTGAAGAGGAACTCTTCTTCGGTCTTCAAATGTTGAGAATGATGACGAGAAACACCACCATGAATTGTTGAGGCACTCCGGAATGACAATTAGAAAGATTGAACCAACAATGAAAAGAATTTGAAAGATCTTGGAGAAAGACATTTGACTGATGATAATTCATTCTTACGTCAAACTTTGCAATGAATTTGAGAATAACTCCGGAAAGAATTAGAAGAGTTAGGTAAGATCCTGGGAAAAGACCCGTGGGTTAGGGCCCACTCAAAAGAAACACCGTTGAACAATTTAAAAGAGAGATTGCGCCGGTTGAATTAAATGGCTTGAATGAGATAACAACCTCGAAATAGCTTGAACGGATCTTGAATGAAAACACGAATCTCCTGAGATATCTTCAACACTCCGGAACAAAAGAATAGCGAGCGGTGAAAGATTAAGAGATACACCGTCATACGAAAGCACTTGAAACGGGGAAGGGGATAAGATCAACACCTGCAACTTGAATTGAGTCCACCGAAAAAGAATACGAGAATGAAGAATGATACACTTGAAGCTTCGTTAGTATCTTCCTGAGAATCACCGGATAAGAACATTGACGGAAAAGAATGGAGAGACTTCCCATCAATAAAATGATACTTGATTAAGAAATATGAGTCCTTGAAGAAAAGGGTGGGAGGGTGGGAAAACAAAGGCAACTTGGGTCGGATGAAACGAACACCGTTGAGAAAAAGCTTAGAACTGATCTTGCGAAAGTTGGAATGACTGGATGCACTTGAAGAGAAACACGCCGGTTGGAAAGAATTGGGATGACAATCTCGATGATCAAGAAGGATTGGTATTCACATAGAAGTATGAGAACACCGCTTAGGAAAGGTAGGGAATCAACACTTGACTTCGACGCAACTCGAATACCACAAACCAAAACAAAACAAAGGGATTGGCTTAGGAAATAAGCCGGAAACAAACATATGATAGATCCCATATCGTATCATGTGTCTGTTGGAAAGATAATCTAGGAGCTACTTGAATTCCCACTTATAAACTCCCGAAACTTTCTGGTTATGCAATCTGGTGTTGGGGATACAGGGGACACAATATAACTCACCCAAACTAACAATCCCTAGATCCAGTTGTATCCATCCGTCAACACATAACCAAGAAACTTCGGAAATCATTTAACTCAACCTTCGAAAAGCATCCATTATACAAGCTATGGCAATACTCCCGAACTCCTGCCCCAGTACTGGGTGGCGTCGAGGTGATCTCACCAACAACTGCATGAAAGAGATTTTCGATGTCGGCGAAACTCAGGTATTCCAGAACTGCAACGATAAAATTGTGACGACAACACCTCGGAGCTCAACTCCCCGGGACACTACCACAACCCCTAAATGGCAGGAGGCACCAAGAACAATGTTCTCGTCACAAAACCATCGGAACGATTCCAAGATACCCGTGTGATCCTAAATTTTTTTTAGTGAAATTTGAGGAGAGGAAAGTCAAAACTTCTACGTCAGGAGACCTCACCAGAGCGACGAAGGGACTGAGGAGTAAAAAGAATCCTACTCTCCGATATATATATATAATCCTAAGACTCAAAACATTTTTGTTCTAGACTCAACAACGCCAGCGATTCGATCAAGCAGGGGGCTCCTAAGTCGGGGATGGCTCTGATTACCAACTTGTAACGCCCATGATGCGGCTATATCTCCCACGTGTCGAGGCACGGCTTAGAGGCATAACCGCATTGTGTTTTTGTCGCAAGAAGGGTCATCTTCACACAATCCCATGTAATGAACAAGAATGGGATAAAGAGTTGGCTTAGAATCGCCACTTCACACAATACATAAATAAATCATACCTCAAACAGAGTACACACATAGGTTCGACTACGGAACCAAAATAAAAGAAGACAACCCCAAATGCCAGATCCCTGATCGTCCCAACTGGGCTCCACTACTGATCATCAGGAAACGAAACATAGTAACGACCACGGTCCTCGTCGAACTCCCACTTGAGCTCGGTTGCGTCACCTGCACTGGTATCATCGGCACCTGCAACTGTTTTGGTAGAATCTGTGAGTCATGAGGACTCAGCAATCTCACACCCGCGAGATCAAGACTATTTAAGCTTATGGGTAGGAAAGGGTAAGGTGGTGAGGTTGCAGCAGCGACTAAGCATATATGGTGGCTAACATACGCAAATAAGAGCGAGAAGAGAAGCAACGGAACGGTCGTGAAGCTAGCAATGATCAAGAAGTGATCCTGAACTCCTACTTACGTCAAACATAACCCAAAAACCGTGTTCACTCCCCGGACTCCGCCGAAAAGAGACCATCACGGCTACACACGCGGTTGATGTATTTTAATTAAGTCAAGTGTCAAGTTCTCTACAACCGGACATTATCAAATTCCCATCTGCCGCATAACCGCGGGCACGGCTTTCGAAAGATAATACCCTGCAGGGGTGTCCCAACTTAGCCCATTATAAGGTCTCACGGTCAACGAAGGATATTCCTTCTCCCGGGAAGACCCGATCAGTCTCGGAATCCCGGTTACAAGACATTTCGACGATGGTAAAACAAAACCAGCAAAGCCGCCCGATGTGTCGACAATCCCGATAGGAGTCACACATATCTCGTTCTCAGGACACACCGGATAAGCGAAGCGTACACGTACCGATGTAACCCTAGTTGCCAAGGGATGGTCCCGCACGGTGCTCTAGTTTGGGCCAACACTTAGACAAGCACTGGCCCGGGGGGGTAAAATAAAGATGACCCTCGGGATGCGCGACTCCCAAGGGAAAAAGGCTAGGTGAGGCAAATGTAAAACCAAGGTTGGGCCTTGCTGGAAGAGTTTTATTCAAAGCGAACTGTCAAGGGGGTCCCATAAATCACCCAACCGCGTAAGGACGCAAAATCAAGGAACATAACACCGGTATGACGGAAACTAGGGCGGCAAGAGTGGAACAAAACACCAGGCATAAGGCCGAGCCTTCCACCCTTTACCAAGTATATAGATGCATTAATTAAGATAAGAGATATTGTGATATCCCAACATAATTATGTTCCAACATGGAGCAATCTTTAGCTTCACCTGCAACTAACAACGCTATAAGAGGGGCTGAGCAAAAGCGGTAACATAGCCAAACAATGGTTTGCTAGGAAAGGTGGGTTAGAGGCTTGACATGGCAATATGGGAGGCATGATAAACAAGTGGTAGGTAGCGCAACAAAGCGATACAGCGAACAACTAGCAAGCAAAGATAGAAGTGATTTCGAGGGTATGGTCATCTTGCCTGAAATCCCGCTAGGAAGAAGAACGGGTCCATGAAGATGACAAACGGACGTAGTCGAACGAATCCTCACAACTCCGGAACGAAACCGAAGCTAACGAGAGAAGCAACCCGGAAAGAAACAAACAACATAGTAAACAACCACCACATAGACATGGCATGATGCAAAAACAAGTATATGATGCATGTCCGGTTAAATGAGGCATGGCATGGCAAAGTGCAACAAACAATACTACAAAGTAAGTGGAGCTCGATATGCAACGAGTTGCATATTGACGAAACACCACATCAATTATTTAGTTCTCTCTCGTTTATGTACCCAACAATATTAAATGTTATTAAACATGGCAAGGGGTGAAGCATAATTAAACAACCTATCTAGGCAAGTTTAAATGAGGCCGGAAATAACAAACAACAATTCCGGAAAATCCCAATATGCATAAATAGCAATTTAAAGGAAACAACAACAATAAACATTTTTAAATGTTGTTATCATGATGCGGATGACAATGCAAGTTTTTATGCAATTTAAAGAAAATATTGACATGAGCATGTTATGAAGCATTTGTCACCGTGGTGGAAGAAAGGGGTGCCACGGCAATGAATCCAAAAATGATGCCACGACAACATATCGGTTTCGGTAGCTCATGGAGATACCGGTGCAAAAAGGAAACGTGGCGTGAGCGTGTCATGCAAGATGGTGGGGTGATCCCGGCAACCGGGTTCCCATGGGTCGATGCCATGGCAACGGGAAGATGCAAGAAGCACGTCAAGCACGTTGCAAATGCGAGCATTTCATGCAACATATGCATTCGTCCACGGGCGGTCGTTCTCGGTGGTATACCTTCGTAGCGTGCATTTTCAGAGCGGTTCAAAATCGTCGAGGGAAGTAGTCGTTCATAGGTCATCGTGGGAAGTAGTGGTTCACGTCTCGAAGAGGAACTTGGCGGATCCAAGGTCTCTGATGTAGTGGTACACATTTCGTAGACGAACTTGGCGTTCCGGAGAGGGTACTTGCCGGATCCACAACACTGTGACCGTTCGTGGCAGGGGAACTTGATGTTCACGGGTCTCCCAAAGACGTCGTGGTACTTGGCGTCCTTGGCGATTCCGGAGACGGCGGTAGAGGTATTCGACGTGTCACCATGTAGTCGTACACTTGTCGGAGAGGATCTTGGTGCATCCAAAATGAAGCAACACAAAAGGGCCTCGGGTCTTGGTGGTCAACGAAGGGAGGCGGGCGGCGAAGCAGCAGCAACGTGCCGGCATTGTACAGCCACGACGGACACCATGGCCGTGAGGTGGAGGGGCCCTGGAACGAGACCAGCAGCGGGCACGCGCGTGCAGGAAGGCGGTGAGGTCGACGGCTTGCCCAAATCGCGGCGGAGCGACGGGAACAGCGGTGGGCGAGGAAGCAGAGGGGAGGCGTCGCGTGGAGGAGAGTCGACGGGGCGGCGCTCGCCGGAGTCGGGGCCGAACGGAATGGATCGAGGGGCTCCTCCCCTGGCGACGGAGCTGACGAGGCGGTGGCGCCGTGTAGACGAGGAGGCGGGCGAGGAGGTCCTGGCACGGTGGCGAGCTTGAGGTGGCTGACGACGGAGAGGTGCAGGCGCGAGCAGGAGGTTGGGCGCGCGGCGCTCGCGCGCAGAAGCGACGGGGCCGCCGGAGTTGGTCGCACCGCAGCTCAGGGCGGAGCAACAAATGCAGAAGGGAGCAGGGCGCGGCGAGCCATGGTGCTGAGCGACGAGCTGCTGCTGCTCGATGCAGACAGAGGCAGCCAGGGGACGGGGTTGGAGGAGGACTGCACTCCCGCGGTTGAAGACGAACGGCGATGGCACGGCACTCTAGGAGGCAGCAGGGCGCGGGGACGGCAGGGGCGAGACGCGGCGGTGGAGGTCGCTAGTAGAGGGATCGGGCGCGGGGATAGTGTGCGTGTGGTGGTGCGAGGGACAGAAAGGGAGAGAACCAGGGAGAGATGGCGGCGCTGCGGGAGGAGATGGGGATCAAGGGAGATATGCTGAGGGGATCGAGAGAGGCTAGGGTTAGAGGTGGTGGGGGCGCCGGCTGGGCTGCTGGGAGGAAGGATGGGCCGGCCTGGGCTGTCTCTCTCCTCTCTCTCTCTCTCTCATACTTTCTTTAACAGAAAAGAATTAGAGGGAAGAAAAGAAAGAGAGGGTTAGGGAAAGAAGTTGGACATGGGGATTATTTTCCCGGACTCACAAAAATGTGCTTGTGCCGAGGAAATAGAAAAGGCCATGATTAAAAGATTTAAATACAAACTCATTTGATTTAAATTCAAATGATTTGAATAGGAAGTGAGGGTAGGGAAGGTCAAAAAATGTTGAGAATTTTGGAAGAGCCTCGATAAATGAGATAAGAATTGTTGGCAAAGTTTGAGGCAAGGAATTGAGGTAGAAAAATGCATGGAACTTAAACTGTAAGTGTGTTATGGTTTATTCCTAAAGGATGGAATATTTATCATAGCTCCCTAATAATATTGGGAGGGTAATTGTTATAAAGAGAAATCACCATGTGCGTTTCCCTCGATTTAAATGGATCGAAGATCCATACAATTTATTTAGATGAGTTTTTAAAATTAATGATATGATGGCATGATGAAATGCAAGAGATGGCATGATGAAAGCACAAACAAAACAAATCACACGACAAAACTCGGAATAGCTGGAAGTCTTCTGGAGCGTCGATCTCGGGGCGTTACAGAAGTGGACACTTCCGTGATGATAATTTTGATAATGTCATGGAACACTTCTACGACAGCACAGGTATGACTATCTTGATTCTGTCATAAATTTGTCATGGATGTACATGCATGACAGAAAACGTGACCTACTGTGACAAACACGTATCATCACGGAAGTGTATTTTTTTGGTACTGCATTACGGAACGAGTAAAGAGACTTGCCGGTAACGAGATTGAACTAGGTATGAGGATACCGACGATCGAATCTCGGGCAAGTAACATACCGATGACAAAGGGAACAACGTATGTTGTTATGTGGTTTGACCGATAAAGATCTTCATAGAATATGTAGGAGCCAATATGAGCATCCAGGTTCCGCTATTGGTTATTGACCGGAGATATGTCTCGGTCATGTCTACATAGTTCTCGAACCCGTAGGGTCCGCACGCTTAACGTTCGATGATGATTGGTATTATGAGTTTATGTGATTTGATGTACCGAAGGTTGTTCGGAGTCCCGGATGAGATCATGGACATGACGAGGTGTCTCGAAATGGTCGAGACATAAAGATTGATATATTGGACCATGTTATTCGGACACCGGAAGTGTTCTGGATAGTTTCAGATAAAAATCGGGGTGCCGGAGTGTTACCGGAACCCCCGGGAAGTAATGGGACTTAGTGGGCCTTTAGAGGAGAGAGAGGGCCGCACCAGGAGGTGGCGCGCCTTCCCCCAAGGGGAGTCCGAATAGGACAAGGGGAGGGGGGCGCGGCCCCTCTTTCCCTCTCCCTCTCCTTCCTTCTCCTAGTTGGACTAGGAAAGGGGGCAACCTATTCCTACTTGGAGTAGGATTCCCCCCCTTGGGCGCCCCTTGTGGCCGGCCGGCCCCCTCCTCTCCTCCTTTATATAAGGGGGAGGGGGCACCCCATAGACACACAAGTTGATCTTTAGCCGTGTGCGGTGCCCCCTCCACAGTTTTCCACCTCGGTCATATCGTCGTAGTGCTTAGGCGAAGCCCTGTGCCGGTAACTTCATCATCACCGTCACCACGCCGTCGTGCTGACGGAACTCTCCCTCGGCCTCAGCTGGATCTAGAGTTCGAGGGACGTCACCGAGCTGAACGTGTGCAGATCGCGGAGGTGCCGTGCGTTCGGTACTTGATCGGTTGGATCGCGAAGACGTTCGACTACATCAACCGCGTTACTTAACGCTTCCGCTTTCGGCCTACGAGGGTACGTGGACACACTCTCCCGGCTCGTTGCTATGCTTCTCCTAGATAGATCTTGCGTGATCGTAGGCAATTTTTTTGAAATACTACGTTCCCCAACAGTGGGGTACTCAAGCAGTTGTCGGAATGTTTCCCGTCGCTCCGCTGGGTTCGAGCTCGCCGGCGTCGGCTCCGGCACCCAGAGACGGTGAAACACTGGCACATCCTCTGGATCCACACACCAGGCCCTGAGCTTGAACAGTGACAGATCCTCTCTGCTCTCTGTTTCGGGCGCCAAGCTATCAATCAGAGAAGAACTGCCCAGGAGCTCCACCGTCGTGTCCCTGGTCCAAGCATGAGACGACACCCCTTCAATCATCAAATCAACCTGCACCCTCATCAGCTTGGATTTCGCATGCGCCTGCCTTAGCCATGGCTTAATGAACAGCTACACCCCCCATGGGAGTCGGAAGGAACAACAAGAGCTTTGTTCCTGAACTCATGGCCGGCGAACACCACCAGAAAATCCTCGAGGTGGTACTTGTGCACTGAGGACCTGTGCCGCGGCATGTCAAGTTGCACCGACAAGATCTCCGCCGCCGTATCACAAGAAATTCGCGGCCTCTGACCCCCCACGTACATCACCACCGCCAACTGCAGCCGGCGCTCCATATCGTTCATCGTAGCAGAACGGGGCAGGATGCAGACCTCCACCGACGGCGACGGCGTCTCCGGAAACAGCGGGAGGAAGTTGGGCGCACCTGGCGAGGGAGCCGTGCGCGGCGCCCCCTGCCCAGGCTCCAACAACAACCTCCCCCCGTCCCGAGCCTGCCTCTTCGCCACCGGCTCTGCAAGATGATGACATAACTGTCAACTACGGGTGGTGACTTAATGTCGAGATTTGCTGATTCAGTCTCTCGAGGTCTTTTTATGAAAAGAAATGTTCACGTGCATTCATAACGATGATTGTACGTGTGTGTGTTCGTAAGCGCTTGCGTTATACCATGTTTTTCTGAAGAAAAGAAACCATGGTGCCCCTTCTGTGGGACACGTTGCGGGTCCCATTTGTCAGCCAAACAGAGTTGTCAAATTCAGTGGAAGTCAACATACAAGAGTCCTGAAAAAAAACATTCAAGAGTCCTCGCGTGGTCGCTGCAGTTTGCCGAGCCGGAGACGAGACCTCGTCCAGTCCGCCTTCCTATCGCAGTCCGGACGCAACAAGAAACAAACCAGTTCCAAATCTACTCCGCTTCCAATCTGGGCCGTCCAGTCCCCTCCGCAACTTCTTAAACCCCGGCGAGCCCAACCGAACCCCGCCCCGGACCCAAACAAACAACCCTAGCCTTCCGCGTCGCCCTACGCGCGCCTCGCCTCCGCCGCTTTTCTCTCCGCCCCGGAAACAGACTCGCCGCCTCCCATCCCATTGCCGTCCTCCTCGCCGGCCGATGGCGCTGGAGACGCGGAAGCTCTACGTCGGCGGCCTCCCGCCGTCGGCGCAACAGGAAGAACTCCAGGAGCACTTCGGCCGCTACGGCGAGGTGCTGCGCGTCCGTGTCGTCCGCGACTGGGAGACGGGCCAGTGCCGCGGCTTCGCGTTCGTCGAGTTTGCCGACGACGAGGGCCCGCGCGCCGCGCTCCAGGAGAAGGAGAAGGCCAACCATGTCTTCGGCGACCGCACGGTGAGGCACTTTCTCTTCTTGTTTGCAAACCCCTCGATTAAATCTGTGGTAGCGATTGCTGTAGGCGTGTTTTAGGGCTTTGCGATTGAATGTGGCTTGCTTACCAACAGGTTTAATTGTGAAATAAAGGCGTTGCTGTCTTTTTTAATTTTCTATTAAAGATTATTGATTGTGTCGAATCTACAACTGAGCTGCTTGAATTCATTACATTGGAGTAAGATACATCACAGATTCAGATGTTCTTAGAGAATTTTGCAACTTCCATGTACTGTCTTAAGGTAGAATTATTGCTAGATGCTTGTGCTGTACAAAGAAATACGTTCCTTGTGGTATATTTATTTAGTTTAATGTTAAGCTTTTTCAGATCTTCTGAGATGTTTTTATTGTATTTTTGACAAAAGGTTCCACTGATTTTTTTTCTTCTAGTAAGGTCTGTTTTTTTTTCTAACTCAGATATCTGAACTATGTGTTTGATTGCAGGTGGATGTTAAACGAGCTCGAACCAGGCCAATGCGATACCAAAATGAGCAATCATTCTACCAATACGCTTTAAATCAGAGCCCAATTCAGAGCCCAGTTCACAACCAGTGGTACACTCAGTCTTCTAGTAACAACTCATATGCTGGTAATGGTCATAGAAGTTGTGATCCAAACAAGGTCTTTGTTGGTGGGCTACGAGGTAATGTTACCAAGGAGCACCTCCAGAGCTATTTTGAGAAGTTCGGTACTATAACAGACGTTGTTGTGATACGTGAGGGGGCTACTCAGAAATCACGAGGCTTTGGTTTCATTACATTTGATTCAGAGGAGGCTATGGTAAATGTCTTGGAGAGTAAATTCCATGATTTGAACGGTACAAAGGTTGAAACTAAGAGAGCTATTCCCAAGGGTCATAGCTACTACCAGGATACGCGACAATATAATCCTATGATATGGGATGGCAACAATCCTCCCATTGGCTTTGCTGGAGCATACCCACCTCACATGCAGCATATTGTTAATAATCATTATGTGATGCCTATGCCACAATACATGTGCTTACCAGAGTATGTCTACATGATGAATGGAGGAGTCCCCTTGACAAGGCAAGGTTCACTCTATACAGGCTATGGAACAATTGGGTATGGGTATGATCACGTGAATACAAATCGTTTTGGTGCTCAACTTGGGGAAGCTAAAAGTGATAACAAACTGATTGAAGACATAAAAGAGCAACAAGTGGACCTACCAGCTACCAGGCAAGAAACTTTGGGCATGGAGTAAGAATCTGAACTTTTATTTCATATTGTTTTGGACGAGTCTTTGAATTACTGTAATTGACATGTTTTGATATTAAATAATCAATCTGTCATTTGGACGAGTCATGGAGTAAGTATTTTTTTAGTAAAAATTATGCACAAAAGAATTTTAGTAAATTATAAGGTATGCACAAAAGAGTTTTAGATCTTAGTGTTAAGTGCAAACGAAGTAACCATTAAACATTGATGAAACACTCGCTGAAGGCTTGACATATTTATATAAGTTAATATTTCCCGTATTCATTTTCTAACCTACACAAGGTATATCCGAATGGAATGAATGTTTTTTGTATCGTACTAATCTGAACTTAATAAATGTGTTAGCCATTATCTCTTACCAAAATCTTTTCTCACTGGTTAATCAATAATATTAACAACTTGTTGACATACTTGTTATGCATCATTTGGTCTTCTCTTATCTGTCTTAACTGCTTCATCCAACAGTCAATTTGTATAGTGATCCTGTGTAATTAATAGTCTTGATTGTGTTTGATTGAGACAGACCTGGCTGCATCACAATTTGCAGGAGCGGAGCTCATGGCACAACACACTAAAAAACATCAACAAGTATTCGATTAGCTAAGCCGTTTAGAAATAAAATCCCAGATTGCTATTTGTTTATAAGTTTGTATTTATACTGATGCTGAGATAAATATTTGCCAATTCAATAACAGAAATCCATGCTAAGGAATGATAATAGCTACTCATAATTGTAGGCATCCTTTGGTGAACTAATATACTGATAATGAGACCATGTTGCCGTATTGAAACTGCTATACTTTGCATGTTACTTTGCAGCTATGTGCCTTGTACGTGCACACTGACTAGCAAGATATCATTCATGAATACTATCAATTGTAGATTTAAATTTTGGCTGATGATGGTTGGGTACTATAAGGATGGATGCCATAACAATGAATCTGATTGTTATTTTGTCAATCAATTTTCCTGTGACCATGAATCTAAATTATGAGAAAAGCGGGGCACACTTGTCTGTTGTCAATAGTCTTTGTTGCTTTGATTATTTTCTGTCTTCTATGCAAATACGTTTGCTTAATCAATGCTATCTAGTATTTTGAAATTCCAAGTACTTGTCCCCAGGATCTGCTCTCCTTATTTGTATCCAGTTTGCCGTGTTTCACTCAAATAGTAATGTTTAATACTTATATACATATCCTATCAGCTTTCTGGTGGTAATAATAGTATTTATCTAATTTACATGTGCAGTGACCAGGCTACTGTTACAACATTGTAACGATGGACAGCAACTTGTTATCTGGGAACTCGGCAACTGTGAAGAACTTGAGATGAAATTCTTTGGTGACAATACATGTGTGGAAATCCTGCGCTTACTTTGGACCTTGTGTACATTGCAACCGGCAATAGACCCTCCTGTACCATGTTTAAACTCTATGTTACTGCTGTTACATTTTTTGTGGTGACGAACCTGTTTTGGAATTGGTCTGGGTTACACATGTTACCTGTGCGTGGTTATCTGCTGAGGTTTCATGCATGGTTATTTTGTTACAGTTTTTTTTTAGCTAGTTTGTGAGCTTCATGCGCTGAGTGGTGACATCTGACGTTTTAGTCAGATGCGTAGGCAATATTTGAGTGCTATCAGTTTAGGTTGGATTGGGAAAGTAATGTTTCAGTATATTAGGACTCTGGGAGTGGATGTAAGGTGCAGTTCTTTCGGCGGCTTCTCACTAATAAGTCGCCCCACCTCTAGCTTCTCGTATAATCCTTTTCCTATTTCTTTTTTCTGGCTTCTGAACTAGTTTGTGATAATTAGCTTAGAAGCCGGAAATAATTAAGGGAATGGCTTATGAGAGAAGCTAGGGAGGGGCTGGCTTATGAAAGAAACCAAAGAACTGTGTCTAAATGGGAAATCTGTAGTTAGATCTCTTATTCATATATATACCTACTTAGTTTTTTTTATTTAGGGCCTACGTAGTTACATGATGCAAGTCAAATTTGAAGTAATTAAAAACTACAGTGCCACGTGTAAACTTTGTATGTCCAAGGGTTTGACAACTTCATTCGCAAAAAGGAAGAGGCTTTGTAACTTGTTGCCAAACATTTGGTCTTTAAGCCACATCCCCTCCTGCTTCCTCGTAAGAAGTACAGTTTCACGTCTAAACTTTACCAAATATTTGGGCTTTCAGCTACAATTCAACCCAAGCTTCCCAGCCGTTCTCCCTCGAGCTTCCCTGTTTAGAAAAATACCCTTAGAGAAACTGAAGACAACATCTTCTGGAGGCCGAAGTCTTCTTCCTCCAGCTGGACCTTCATCTCAATGTAGCAAATATATTGAAACGCAGGGGCTTGTAGAAGCAACAGTAGGGAAGTTGTCAGATGTGACCAGAAGATGTTGGCAACTACGATCTGCGTATCAAATCGCCGCCCGAGAGAAGAAAATGTTGGGGATGTTCTGTAAAATGGCCTAGGTTTGCCAGATGGCCAATCTTCATCGGTCGGAACTAAAGTGGAAGGACGAAGACACACGACCACATTGTCCACTCTACAGGACATCACCGAGAGTCTGAGATAAACCTCCAGACGAAACCGGACCTGGAGAACCAGATCTAGGGACACTCCTCACACGCATCACAACGATACGAAGAAGCACCACGAGAACAGAGGCGAGGCTAGAAGACCTTATTCCATGTCAGCTGTCGCACTATCGTCTCGCCACCATCGATCAACGACGACACCTAAACTTTATTTCCAACCCTACCACCACCGGACTGAAGCTATCAGATCCCTGCTCCCTCCATTCGCCCGAATTGCCGAGGAAGAGGATCCACCCTTGGTCGCCTAGGTCATGGAAGCGAGAAGGACAAGAAAACGTGTCGTTTCGATGTGCAGAATTATGTGATACTCCCTCCGTTCCTAAATATAAGTCTTTTAAGAGATTTCAACAAGTGACTACATACGGAGAAAAATAAATAAATGTATACTCTAACATACATCCGTATGTTGTAGCCCATTTGAAATGTCTAAAAAGACTTATATTCAGGAACGGAGGGAGTACATGTTCAGCAAGATGTTACTCCCTTCGGTCCTTTTTAGAATGCATATAAGTTTTGTTTGAAATCAAAGTATCTCTATTTTGATCAAATTTATAGAAAAAAGTATTAACATTCACAATGTCAAATCATTATTGTTAGGTTCATCATGAAATGTAGTTTCACAGGAAATATATTTGGTATTGTAGATGTTGATATTTTTTAATATTTAATATAAATTTGGTCAAACTTTATTAAGTTAAGTTTGACTTGATGAAAATCTAATACGCAGAGTAAAAAGGACCGAAGGGAGTACTAAAATTTAGAGGCTTTTCATTTGTGGAATTCTAAAACCTCGGAAAGAGAAAAGAAAAAGCATGGGATTAAAATTTAATGTCTTCACAAGATCATAGAAGATTAGTTGAACCATAGGGAAATCATACGGGATTTAACCAAGGATATCAGTTAATTAAATATCAAAAATACTATCTAGTGAATGTTCACTAGGGGGCCAACCCTGGCGAATGGTCTCTTCACTGTTTTGGCGCAAGCTCTTGGACACGTAGGATAGCTGAAGTGGTTCGCTGTCAGTCGATCTCCTAGTGAACCTTCTCTGATTTTTCCCAATAATTACACAACCAAGGTTGTGTGCTCATGGGCTTCAAACCCGCCAACTCCCACGGTGGGGAGCGGGGAGCGGGGAGCGTACCAGTCGACCAGGATTGTGAACACTCGGGACCGAAAATGGCATATATTTTTAAAGCTAAATTTATTCTAAAGTCCATTTTCATTTAAATAATTTTATAAATCCCGATTTTTATATTTTTTGAAAGAACAAAAATCCCTATTATTTTAAAGGGGGTGTTTTTTTGTAACTTTCCATGTGCATTTTTTCATTTATAGATAGCATCGCATTCTTTTCTTTTTTCTTTTATAATTGTCTGTGCCATGGCAATTTTATTATAGGTCACATGAATTTTCTTTGTTATTAAGAGATTCACATTTTAATAAGTAATAACATGCAATTTCTTTATTGGTATGACAATTTTTTTACATTGACATGGCATTTTTATATGAATTTTTGCACATTAGACCAACTCAAGAAAAAAAATACATAATGGCGTTTTGTGTTTGGTCCATTATTTACTTTTTTATTTATGGTAGTTTATAAATGTTCAAACTATGTCACATGGTATGTTTTATTTATTATAACAGATGTAATATTTTTATCAAGATATGGCATTCCTATTTATTTAAGAGATGGCATTTTTTTATTAAGAGAGGGTATTTTTTATTACTAAGAGATGTCCTTCTTAATTAAGAGATGGAATTTTTATTTACTTAGGAGGTACCTTTTTTAACAGATGACATTTTTTATTATTAAGAGATGGCATTTTTTAATTAAGACCCTACATTTTTGAGTTTTAAGAGATGACATTTTTCTATTAAGCGATGCCATTTTTCTTATTTAGAGAGGGCATTTTTATATTAAAATATTAAAGTTTTAATATTAATAAATGCCATTCCTACTTTAAGAGATGACATATTTTATTATTATGAGATGATATTTTTATATTAAGATATGGTATTTTTATTAATAAGAGATGGCATTTTTATTAAGAGATGTAATTTTATTATTAAGAGATGCCATTTATTCTTATTAAGAGATTGCATTTGTTATTTTTAGATGTCATTTTTTGTTTAGTAAGAGACGACATTTTCTTTCTTTCTTTTGTGTTCACATGGCAACTCAAATTGTAGGACCACGACAAGTTTAAATATATATTTTGGACATCCATGATTAAGTTCTGATATTAGAGGACGGCATTTTTCATAAATTTATAGCATGTCATTTTTCTTTTTTTGATTTTCTATGTGTTTTTATAAGAATTATTTTTTGGGGGGGTGGAGGGATCATGGCATTTTTCTATATAAGAAAAGCTAACTAAAGCAAAAAAAATGTTATGGCATTTTGTATTTGGTACATGGAAGGTACGTTTTATAAGAAAAGCTAACTAAAGCAAAAAAAATGTTATTCATCTTTTTTTATAAGAAATGCATTTTTCAATGACATTTTCGTTAAGAAAAACATATTTTTTAACTAGGCCTCTGGGCCAAGGGAGGGTTTATCCTGGTGAACGAAATCATTATGACAGGTCATCCCGAGATAAGGGACAGATGAAAGGTACGTTCGCTGGTTCGCCCCGTCCTCTCTAACGTATAGTTCGCTCGGCGCTCCTCCCTGGCGACCTGGAACGGGTGCCCCTATATCGCGCCTCCAGCGAGTCTAGCTTCCGACTCGCTAAACTGGCATGCGAGATGACCGGCCCACGCGTGCGGGAGGCCATAGCCACTTTTTTCTCCTTTTTGACATTTTCTGTTCTCATTTTTTTACTTTTGTTTATACTTTTAAAATGCTATATTACAAAAAAATATCTAAATAAAACATTTTAAAAAGGTTGAACATGTATTTGAAAAATATTTAATAAATTTTAAGAAAATGTTAATCATGTATCCGGAAAATGTTGAACGTGTATAAAAAATAGTTGATCAAGTATTAAAAAATGATCAATTTTTTTGGTCATGTATATAAAATGTTAATCGACCATTTAAAAAATGTTGAACAACTATTTGGGAAATGTTAAATGTGTATAGAAAAAATGTTGAGAGTGTATTAAAAATGATGATTTTTTTTATCATGTACTTGAAAATATTAATCAAGCATTTGGAAAATGTTAAATGTATATATAAAAATGTTGACCATGTATTAAAAAAGTTAATCTTTTTATTTGAAAATTTTTTAGTTAAGCATTTAAAATATGTAGAAAAATATAGAAAAATGTTGATCATGTATACAACGAATTATAACTGAAAATAGTAATCAAGAATTTGAAAAAGTATAAAAGTGTCGATATGAAAAATGTTGACCATGTATTCAAGAAAATTAATCTTTCATTTGAAAAATGTAAAACATATGTATGAAAAAATGTTGACCATGTATTACATAAATTTTAATTTGTAGTAAAAAAATGTTAGACGTGTATTAGAAAAATGGTGTTGACATACACAAAAAATGTAGAATAAAAACAAAATAATAAAGAAAACCAAAAAAGACACAAAATAAACCAAAGGAAAAAAAATGAAAATGAGAACCAAAGAAACAAAATGCAAAAAAAGAATGAAAAAACGGAGAAGAGAAAAAGAAAATAAAAAAATTAGAGAAAACCTGGTCGAATCGCCTTAAGTAGGACGCGCCCCTACTAGTTACCACGAATGGGACTTGGGCGGAGTGGCTAGCACCGATCTCGCCGGAGACCAAGTTTCCCTTTCCTGTGCTCATTTTTTACTTTAAGTATGCGCGCGCGAATGGGCCAGCCCAATTACTCTACAAACCTTAAATGAAACTTTCTACCGACTGGCTTTAATGCGAGATATAGTCGCTGCAAGCCGTCACCAGCTATTCGGGTCAAATTCCGTGTGACATACAGAGTGCAAAGGAGGCGTTGGGGAAAATTCTGATGGTCCAATACAACAAAAACAAGAAAAACAAAATAATGTATTATTTACAGGACTAAAAAACTTCAAGAATGAAAAAAAGTATGATTAGTCCGAGGGAACCACATTGGAAAAATGTATGAAGATCTTTTGAACCAACTAATTTGTTTGGACTTAAAACATATGTGGCCTTCAACCAAGTTTCCCCACCCACTTGAGTCTGGTTTTGAAGACACCCTTCACTTTACCTGATGTGCAAAGCTGTGTGTGTGACAAGATACTACTGCTAGAAGTAGAAGCCAGTGCCTCTGCAGCTGTGAACATAGCTAGGGCTTTGTAGGCATGTGAAGGCCCACGGAAGCTAGCGGTGTGACTGGGTGAACTAACCCCTCCTGTCATTCCATGTCGCTCTAGGCCTCGCCCTGATGGATAGATAGACAGATAGATTGATGATAGATGCGTGCATGCATGGCCATGGAAGAGGCGAGGGGAGCAGACGACGACTGGCGAAAGAACAAATGAAAGTCTCTCTCTCGCTGTCCTCCAACTTCCCTTTGCATGTAATTGATGTGGATGAGATGAGACGGATAGAAAAGATAGGCAGGCCTGGCGAGTACGTTGATGGACGCGTGATGGAAGTGGAAATTTCGGGGTGTGAGGGGGCAGCGACGCGACGTCGTAATATTTTGGGCGCCGGAGGGTGCCACCGCTGTTTGTTTTCTGATTGATTTGAGGCGCTGCTCTTCGTCTATCAGCTTCCCGGTTCTTGACATGTTCCGTGTAGTAAAAGCGAAAGCGGCATCCCTATCTTCTTCTTCTCCTGCCGTGTAATGCGGTGCCTGCAAAAGCTTGCTTTGCCTGAGCGGCGACATGACCTGAATTCTAGGCAAGTTTATGTTTTTGTTTGTTGCTTCCTTTGAATGCTCCTCCTGTCTGTCTTCAGCTTTATTGGTCCGTAGCCAGGTTGAACAGACGAGAAGGTCTTGATGTAATAAGATAACTCCACCGGTTAAACCAACAACATTCAGTTAAACTCGAGCACGGCGGCGAGCGGTTGCACGACCACGAACACGATGGCGAGGGTGAGGGTGATTCCCACGGGTACCTATTCAGGTGGCAGTTTCAGCGTCGGCGACTTGCTTCTCGCAGCGATTTCAGCTTCGGCTGCCAATTCTGGCGACGGCGACTCAATTCCGACGCGCGATGCTGCCTGCTTCTCACAATTTCAAATATCGACGTCAATTTCAATCCACCACGACCCCGCAAAAAATAAAAATCAATCTACCACGCACCACACATCTTGCCGTCGAGTCGCCGATTTATTCGTACTTATTGTTAAAAATTATGCGAACCATTCTGGGCACACATGCGATGATCCTTGCAGAAATCCTTGTATGTCTCCCAAAATGGATAGTATAATGCTTATCATCGTTTCTCCTCCTCCAACCCCGTTCCTCCCCCGAGAACAACACCCTCCGCCGCCGGTGACAGTGGCGCCTGTGGGCATCTAGAAGGGAACAGGAAGTTGTGGGCGGTTAGAGCATCTCCAGCCGTTGACCCCACTAGAGGCATAAAAATCGCCGCCTGGGGTGAGTCGGCGCTAAAATCGGCTCTGGAGCGATTGGGTACCCAGCCGTCACCCCCAGGTCGCCCCAAGGCGCCGCTTTTCAGCCCACTTTCGACGAAAAATCGACCCGATATCGGCGCAAATCGGCCCATATTCGCTATGGTTCGACGCGAATTCAACAAAAGTAATTTTTTTATCACATAGTTCATCACAGCAAATTAATAGAAATCAAATAGTTCAACAACTAGTTCAATACAAATTATATAGTTCAACAAATAAAAACTCATTTCATCACAAGTCGAGCTAGGCGTTGCCCTTGAGCCTCCATAGGTGCTCCACCAGATCCTGCTGCAGTTGTTGATGCACCTGTGGGTTTTGGATCTCCTGACGCATATTGAAGAAGGCAGTCCAGGTTGCCGGTAGCTGGTGATCAACTTGGGCAAGAGGACCCTGCCTGTAGTATGGTTCAATGTCAAACACTGGTTCTTCCTGCTCGCTCTCAATGATCATGTTGTGTAAGATGACACAGCAAGTCATGATCTCCCACATTTGATTTTTCAACCAGGTCTGAGCAGGGTACCGGACAACAGTAAATCGAGATTGGAGCACACCAAATGCCCGCTCGACATCCTTCCTGCAAGCCTCCTGAACCTTCGCAAAGTGGGACTTCTTGCCTCCTGTCACAGCGTTTGAGATTGTCTTCACAAATGTAGACCATCTCGGATAGATGCCATCAGCTAGGTAGTACCCCTTGTTGTAGTGCCGCCCATTGACCTCGAAGTTCACCGGAGGAGAATGACCTTCAACAAGCTTGGCAAAGACATGGGAGCACTGTTGCACGTTGATGTCATTGTGAGTTCCTGGCATACCAAAGAAGGAGTGCCAAATCCAGAGGTCCTATGTGGCAACTGCCTCAAGTACCACACTGCAACCGCCTTTGGCGCCTTTGTACATCCCCTGCCAAGCAAATGGACAGTTCTTACATTTCCAATGCATGCAGTCGCTGCTTCCAAGCATCCTAGGAAATCCTCTTACTGCATTCTGCGCTAGGATCCGAGCAGTGTCTTCAGCTTTGGGTGATTGCAAGTATTGCGGTCCAAACACTGCCACCACTGCCTTGCAGAACTTGTAGAAACACTCAATGGTCGTGGACTCGGCCATGCGCCCATAGTCGTCGAGTGAATCACCGGGAGCTCTGTATGCAAGCATTCTCATAGCTGTTGTGCACTTCTGGATTGAGGTGAATCCATGTTTTCCGGTGCAATCCTTCTTGCACCTGAAGTAGCTGTCGAACCCCCGGATGGAATTCACAATCCTGAGGAAAAGCTTTGGCTCATCCAATAACGGCGCCGAAACACTTTGTCGCCGTGCAGTGGAGCGTCGGCGAAGTAGTCGGAGTAGAGCATGCAATAGCCTTCCACACGATGCCGGTCCTTTGCTTTCAGCCGTGCCGGCGCCGAGCCACCTCGCCGCGGCTTTTCATTGCTCGCGAGCAGGCCGGCGAGGGCGACAAGGACCATGAGATTTTCCTCGTCTTGGACGTCGGCATCGGCTTCCTCCTCCAGCAGCGCCGCGAGCGCCTCCTCGTCGTCCGAGTCCATCGCCGAGCAGACAAAACACCGAACACCTGGCGGGTGTGGTGGGCTCACACCCGCCGGTATACCGCCCTGCGCGGCCGGAGCGCCGGAAAACTGTACCGGACGGTGGTGGAGAGGCTGCCGCGGCGAAACCTTCTCTCTTTTGCGGCGGGGAATGGCCTATCTAGCGGTGTTGGGCGGTGGGCGGTGCCGGGATCGGCAGGGTGGTGGCCGAGCGCGCGGGGGATGGGGGCGAATCTGGACGCTTGCCTTGACTTTTCGCCTGACGGCGTGGCCCAGGCATGTTTTCCCCTTCCGCCGGAGCCCCCGAGCGCCCCCAGTGTGCTGGGTTCGGCCTGCGATCGCCGGGCCCAAAAACGGGCCGAGACGGCGGATTTCGGCGTCTTGGGGGCGCGACTAGGGGTTTTTTTTCGGCGCCGGCGCGTAAAAAGGCGCCCTGGGGTCCTATTGGGGGCGCGGCTAGAGATGCTCTAAGAAGGGAGGTGGAAACTGTGGGCGGTGAGAAGGGAAGTGGAGGTTGTGGGGCCTTCCGTAGCCGCGAGTGGCAAACGGATGGAAAACATGGAGGATGACAGGAAAAGATGACAGCAAAATTGTCACGGACCAGCGTGGGAGGCAGGGAGAAAGGTGAAGCCATTGTTGCCCACCTCCTTCTCAGGAGGCGCAACGGTCTTCCCCTTCTTGGAGGGCACACAATGAGCTGTTGGAGCCTTCTCTGGCTCTGGCTCCATCACCATGGTCATCAGCGCGTTTAGGACCTACCCAGGCTATGGAAAAATCGACAGGAAAGTCACGAAGCTCGTGAACTCCCGCGAGATTCCAAGAAGTCAAAATAAGGGCAGAAAATAAAAATACTTACAAGCAAAAGAAAAGTCGGCCTCGGGCCCAAACGACCTATGTCCTTAGGTGCACAACCTGGACGGATGGTCTCCACGAGACCACGACGATGTGAAAGGGGATCTTGTCCAATGACAAGTCCGTCATGCCATGGATGTGAGTCCGCACCTCGTCCTTGATGAGATTCTCCGCGGTGACTTGGGTTGCATCCCCAAGCCCCGTGTAAAGATACATCGGGGCATCTCCAAGCCCTGTGTAAAGAGTCTTGATGACCCACAAGTATAGGGATCAATCATAGTCCTTTCGATAAGTAAGAGTGTCGAACCCAACGAGGAGTAGAAGAAAATGACAAGTAGTTTTCAGAAAGGTATTTTCTGCAAGCACTCAAAGTATCGGTAACAGATAGTTTTGTAGTAAGATAATTCATAGCAAGTAACAAATAACAACGATAACAAGCTGCAGCAAGGTGGCCCAATCCTTTTTATAGCAAAGGACAAGCCAGAAAGTTATCTTATATAAAGCAAAGTGTTCTCGAGAACACATGAGAATTCTCGTCTAGTCACGTTCATCATGTTTAGTTGGTTCGTGTTCGCTACTTTGATAATTTGATATTGGGCCACCTATACTTGTGCTAGGGTGCTAGGGTGTTGATCTTACTTAAACAAGCAAGTTTGTTAGTTTTCAAGAAAGTTTAGGCCTTATACTTCGATGTTGTGATGAATTATTACTTGTTCATGAGAAGTTATATGATAATGAATATTTTTGTTGTAATAACGATCATGATGCTACTATGTTCGTATTTTGTTTTTATCGACACCTCTCTCTCTAAACATGTTGACATGGTTATCGATATCGGCTTTCGCTTGAGGGCAAGCGAGGTCTAAGCTTGGGGAGTTGATACGTCCATTTTGCATCATGTTTTCCTACTGTAATTTATAGTGTTTTCAATCAATATAATATTATGTGAAGCATTTCGAATGCCTTTTCTCTCATAATATACAAGGTTTACACAAGGAGGGAGATTACCGGCAGCTGGAATTCTCGGCCGGAAAAAGCTATGTCAGAGATACACATTATGCACTGATACGTCTCCATCGTATCTACTTTTCCAAACACTTTTGCCCTTGTTTTGGACTCTAACTTGCATGATTTGAATGGAACTAACCCGGACTGACGCTGTTTTCAGCAGAATTGCCATGGTGTTATTTTTGTGCAGAAATAAAAGTTCTCGGAATGACCTGAAACTTCACGGAGAATATTTTTAGAATTTATAAAAAATACTGGCAAAAGAATCACGACCAGGGGGCCCACACCCTGTCCACGAGGGTGGGGGGCGCGCCCCCCAGTCTCGTGGGCCCCCTGAGGCTCCACCGACCTCAACTCCAACTCTATATATTCACGTTCGGGGAGAAAAAATCAGAGAGAAGGATTCATTGCGTTTTACGATACGGAGCCGCCGCCAAGCCCTAATCTCTCTCGGGAGGGCTGATCCGAAGTCCGTTCGGGGCTTCGGAGAGGGGAATCCGTCGCCGTTGACATCATCAACCATCCTCCATCACCAATTTCATGATGCTCACCGCCTTGCGTGAGTAATTCCATCGTAGGCTTGCTGGACGGTGATGGATTGGATGAGATTTATCATGTAATCGAGTTAGTTTTGTTAGGGTTTGATCCCTAGTATCCATTATGTTCTGAGATTGATGTTGCTATGACTTTGCTATGCTTAATGCTTGTCACTAGGGCCCGAGTGCCATGATTTCAGATCTGAACCTGTTATGTTTTCATGAATATATGTGAGTTCTTGATCCTATCTTGCAAGTCAATAGTCACCTACTATGTGTTATGATTCGGCAACCCTGAAGTGACAATAATTGGGACCACTCCCGGTGATGACCGTAGTTTGAGGAGTTCATGTATTCACTAAGTGTTAATGCTTTGGTCCCGTACTCTATTAAAAGGAGGCCTTAATATCCCTTAGTTTCCAATAGGACCCCGCTGCCACGGGAGGGTAGGACAAAAGATGTCATGCAAGTTCTTTTCCATAAGCAAGTATGACTATATTAGGAATACATGCCTACATTACATTGATGAACTGGAGGTAGTTCTGTGTCACCCTATGTTATAATTGTTGCATGAGGAATCGCATCTGACATAATTATCCATCATTGATCCAATGCCTATGAGCTTTTCACATATTGATCTTTGCTTAGTTACTTTATCGTTGCCACTTTTATAATTACTACAAAACTGCTGCTGTTACCTTTGCCACCGTTACCGTTACTTCCATACTACTTTGCTACTAAATACTTTGCTGCAGATATTAAGTCTTCCAGGTGTGGTTGAATTGACAACTTAGCTGCTAATACTTGAGAATATTCTTTGGCTCCCCTTGTGTCGAATCAATAAATTTGGGTTGAATACTCTACCCTCAAAAACTGTTGCGTTCCCCTATACTTGTGGGTTATCAAGACTATTTTCTGGCGCCGTTGCCGGGGAGCATAGCTCTATTCTTTGAGTCAATTGGGATTTATATCTGCTGGTCACTATGAGGAACTTGAAAGACGAAAAAACAAGATTTATCCCTCAACTACGAGGGGAGGTACGGAACTGCCATCTAGCTCTGCACTTGATTCACCTTCTGTTTTGAGTAAACTTGCGACACCTAAACCTGCTTCTGCTATTAATTCTGCTATGTCGCGTGTTATTGATGATGCCACTTCTGCTTTGCATGATACTTATGATGAAACTACTTCTATGCTTGATAATACTGTGCCATTAGGTGAATTTCTTGATGAACAACTTGCTAGGGCTAGAGAGAATGAAATTATTGAAACTGATAATATTGATGAAAGTGATGATGAAGACTCTCCCCCTAGATATGAATTGCCTATTGTGCCTGAGGGTTATGTTATGGATGAAGAGACTGCTAGAGATTTTCTTGCTTGCAATGATAGATATGATCTTAAGAAACTGTTAGCTAAGCTGAAAGAAAAGTCTTTGAATGCTAGAATGAAATATGACCCTGCTTTTGCTACTTCACCTATCTGTATTTTTGATAAGGATTATGATTTCTCTGTCGATCCTCAGTTAATTACTTTGGTTGAATCTGATCCTTTTTATGGCTATGAATCTGAAACTGTTGTGGCACATCTTACTAAATTAAATGATATAGCCACCCTATTCACTCATTAGGAAAAAAATTCATTACTACTATATCCTTAAATTATTTCCGTTCTCATTAAAGGGTGATGCTAAGACATGGTTTAATTCTCTTGATCCTGGTTGTGTGGTCCCCAGGATATGATTTATTACTTCTCTACTAAATATTTCCCCGCTCATAAGAAATAAGCTGCCTTAAGGAAAATATATAATTTTGTGCAAATTGAAGAAGAGAGTCTCCCACAAGCTTGGGGGAGGCTTCTCCGATTACTTAATGCTTTGCCTGATCATCCTCTTAAGAAAAATGAAATACTAGATATCTTTTATAATGGACTAACCGATGCTTCCAGAGACCACCTGGATAGTTGTGCTGGTTGTGTTTTCGGGGAAAGAACTGTTGATCAAGCTGAAATGCTATTGAATAATATGTTGAGTGATGAAAATGTTTGGACACTTCCTGAACCAACTCCTAAGCCAACTCCGAAGAAAAGGGGTATTCTATTTCTCAGTCCTGAAGATATGCAAGAGGCAAAGAAATCTATGAAAGAAAAAGGTATTAAAGCTGAAGATGTTAAGAATTTACCACCTATTGAAGAAATACATGGTCTTGATAACCCGACACAGGTAGTAAAGGTAAATTCTCTCTATAGGTTTGATGAAGGTGATATCCCTCGTTATAAGTATACTAGCCAATGCTTAGATGAGTTTGATAATTTTATTGTTAAACAAGAAAACTTCAATGCTTATGTTGGTACACAATTGAAACGTAATGCTTATATGATTGAACACTTGAGTGATTATATGTCTAGAGTTAAAGGTGAACTTAAACTCATTAGTAAACATGCTTCTATGGTTACCACTCAAGTAGAACAAGTGCTTAAAGCTCAAAATGATTTGCTCAATGAATTAAATAATAAGAAAAATGATAGTGCTGTTAGAGTTATGACTAGAGGGGGTAAAATGACTCAGGAACCTTTGTATCCTGAGGGTCACCCTAAGAGAATTGAGCAAGATTCTCAGAGAACTAATGTTGATGCACCTAGTCCTTCTAAGAAGAAGAAAAAGAAAAATGATAGGACTTTGCATGCTTCTAGTGAACCTATTGTTGACACACCTGAGAATCTCAATGATATTTCTATTTCTGATGCTGAAACACAATCTGGTGATGAACATGAACCTAGTGATAATGTTAATGATGATGTTCATGTGGATGCTCAACCTAGCAATAACAATGATGTAGAAATTGAACCTGCTGTTGATCTTGATAACCCACAATCAAAGAATCAACGTTATGATAAGAGAGACTTTGTTGCTAGGAAGCACGGTAAAGAAAGAGAACCATGGGTTCAGAAACCGATGCCTTTTCCTCCTAAACCATCCAAGAAAAAGGATAACGAGGATTTTGAGCGCTTTGCTGAAATCATTAGACCTTTCTTCTTGCGTATACGTTTGACTGATATGCTTAAAATGAATCCTTATGCTAAGTATATGAAAGATATTGTTACAAATAAAAGAAAGATACCGGAAGCTGAAATTTCCACCATGCTTGCTAATTATACTTTTAAAGGTGGAATACCTAAGAAACTAGGAGATCCAGGAGTACCAACTATACCATGCTCCATTAAAAGAAACTATGTTAAAACTGCTTTATGTGATCTTGGAGCCGATGTTAGTGTTATGCCTCTCTCTTTATATCGTAGACTTGATTTGAATAAGTTGACACCTATTGAAATATCTTTGCAAATGGCCGATAAATCAACTGCTATACCTGTCGGTATTTGTGAGGATGTGCCTGTTGTGGTTGCAAACATTACTATTTTAACGGACTTTGTTATTCTTGATATTCCCAAGGATGATAGTATGTTTATTATTCTTGGTAGACCCTTTTTGAATACTGGGGCTGTTATTGATTGCAACAAAGGCAATGTCACTTTTCATGTTAATGGTAATGAGCATACGGTACACTTTCCGAGGAAACAACCTCAAGTCCACGGTATCAATTCTATTGGAAAATTCCAATGATTACTATTGGAGGTTTTGAATTTCCTCTTCCTACTGTCAAGAAGAAATATGATATTTTTATTATTGGGGACGTGCATATCCCCGTTGAGGTAACCTAGTGTTATTCGAAAATTCTCCGGTTGCATGCGATTCGAAATGAGTTTGTTAACAAGACTTGATCAACCTTGTTAGTGGATCCCTTTTGATGAGTATGAGATGGATGAAGTTAGAAAGCACAACACTCTGTACCCTCCTTTTACTTTCTGTTATTTAGATTAAATAAAGCAAAAACAGTATTTTCTGTCTGTTTTTTGAATTATCCTTACAATAAAAAAATACCCCGAAAATAAAAGTTCTCCAAATGTCCCGAAAATGAAATATGATTTTTTCTAGAATATTTAAGAATATCTGGCACTGAGTACACACCAGAGGGGGCAACCACCTAGCCACGAGGGTCCAGGGCGCACCCCCTCCACTTATTCCTGCACCCACACACTTCGTCTTCCTCCAGAAAAAATCACCACACAGCTCAAACCCGTGTTCTAGCTCATCTTGCTGCGATTTTCGATCTCCTTGCTCAAAGCTCCACTCACTAAACTGCTTTGGGGGATTGTTCTTCGGTATGTGACTCCTCCAATGGTCCAATTAGTTTTTGTTCTAGTGCATTATTTATTGCAAATTTTTGCTGCTTAGGTGACCCTGTTCTTGAGTTTGCATGTCAAATTTATATGGTCCTAAGTAGTTCTAATGCATGATATAGTCTCTAGGAACTTGTGGGAGTAGTTGCTATCAAATTTGTTGAGTTTGGTTTACTTTTATTTTGAGTCACTAAAAATTTCAGAAATTTTGAAGAGGAAGAAATATGTTTAGGAAAATGTACCAAGGTGGTTCCTCAAAGAAGCAAGGACCCAGGCTCGCGATACGTGAGCCGGACTATGAACTACCAAGAGAAGCTCAAGTGCGGCCTTGTGAATGGCCGTCAGAAGATTTTATGGTCCAAGCAGGAATTAAGGAGGAATTTGACGCGTATGTGCATAAAGCTGAACTTGAGGGCTTCGTGTCAGATAAGTGCCCCCAATATTACTACCTAATTGATTCCTTTGTGAGAAGGTTTAAATTCACATCCTCACGCAATTCTCACACTGTTTTGTTTGATCTTTATGATAAATCATATACCATGGATTTAGAAGATTTTAATATTGCTTGTAAACTCCTGCAGTGGGGCAATGCTAGTGAATATCGCAAATCTGAATATAAAGACTTTCTTGCTAGTATAACTGTGGGGGAATCTAGAGAAATCACGCAAGCCACCATAGGGAGCATCTATTTTCCTAGCATACATTATTTTGCTCTCTTCATAGGTAGATGTATTAACGGTAAAGATGAAGCCTGTCACATGTGCGTTCCAGATCTTAGTGTCCTCAAGAGTGCAGTTAGGAGATAAACAATATAACTTGGGGGCTATCATTGCACGAAGGTTGCATCATAACAGTATAAGTGAAAATTTGCTTGGTGGGATTTATGCAACTCGTTTAGCTAATTATCTTGAGATACCCATACATAAAAATGATATGTAATTGCCTCCTGTTTATTTAGATTATGATGCTATGGTCCGCCATCAGTTTGTTGAGAGGAATGAACAGTCCCTCCAGTACCGACTAATCTTTGACAGACGTCGCACTGTCCATGTTGCTCTCCCTGCTCGTACTTTCTTTGACTTTCAATCAAAAGGGAGATATGTTATAACTAGGGATGAGGCGAACGAGTATGAGAGGAGGACGGAGGCAGCTCGCCTCCAAGCTGCAGGTCATCAGGCAATAGCTGTTGCATCTCAGTACGACCCCAGCTACAACTTTGGATATCCGCCAGGCCAGCCATGGCCCAAGACCAACTTAGGTCAAAAGCCTAAGCTTGGGGGAGTACGTATTTCTTACCGACATTACATTCATGTTCACACACTCATTCTTGTTGTCGGTGCTCATCCTTTTTCATTGTACTATCCATGCTAGTTTATTTTTTTTCTAGGCCTTTTTCTTGTGTGTTCAAAAAACCTTAAGAAAAAACAAAAACAAAATAGTTGTAGCTTTTAGCTAGTTTACTTTCCATGCCTGTAGTAGTAGTAATTAAAAGAAAACCCAAAAAGATTTATCGTTCTTCTTTTGCTTGTTGGGAGCTTTCCCGTTTAAATAGTTTTATTTCCTTTCTTTTCTTTGGGGTCAAGAGGAGAAGACCATGATGAAAATGTTGAGTGGCTCTCATATGCATCATTGTTGAATTAACCAAGAGCCCGTATTACCTTGTCTTCTCCTGTGTATTAAATGCTTGCAGATTCCAGCTTAGTCCAATTGCACGTGCACTATTATTATTATCCACATCGTTCGGTCGTGCAAGTGAAAGGCAATAATGACGATATATGATGGACTGATTGAGATGAGAAAAGCTGGTATGAACTCGACCTATCTTGTTTTTGTAAATATGATTAGTTCATCGTTCCTGCTTCATCCTATTATGAATGAAACATGTTTGCAATGACAATTAGAGATTATAGTTGCCTATGACATGCTTAATTAGCTAGGAGTTTATAATGGTTTACCTTGCGTGCCAACATGCTATTAAAATGGTTGTGATGTGGCATGATAGGGTGGTATCCTCCTTTGAACGATTTGAGTGGCTTGACTTGGCACATGTTCACGCATGTAGTTGAAACAAAATAAACATAGCCTCCACGATATTTATGTTCATGGTGAATTATATCCTACTCATGCTTGCACTCAGTGTTGATTAATTTTAATGCATGTTCATGACTGTTGTCGCTCTCTAGTTGGTCGCTTCCCAGTCTTTTTCTAGCCTTCACTTGTACTAAGCGGGAATACTGCTTGTGCATCCACTTCCATAAACCCCAAAGTTATTCCATATGAGTCCACCATACCTTCCTATATGCGGTATCTACCTGCCGTTCCAAGTAAATTTGTATGTGCCAAACTCTAAACCTTCAAATGAAATTCTGTTTGTATGCTCGAATAGCTCATGTATCAACTAGGGTTGTCTGTGTCTTCCATGCTTGGTGGGTTATTCTCAAGAGGAGTGGACTCCGCTCCTCATTCATGAGAAAATGGCTGGCCACCGGGATGCCCAGTCCCATGCTTAAACCAAATCAAAATAATTGCAAACAAAACTCCCCCAGGACTGTTGTTAGTTGGAGGCACCCATTGTTTTGGGCAAGCCATGGATTGATGCTTGTTGGTGGTGGGGGGGTATAAACTTTATCATTCTGTTTGGGAACCGCCTATAATGTGTGTAGCATGGAAGATATCGAGATCTCTCGGTTGTTATGTTGACAAATGAAAGTATGCCACTCAAAATATAATTTATCTCTATTTTAAAACTCGAGCTCTGGCACCTCTACAAATCCCTGCTTCCCTCTGCGAAGGGCCTATCTATTTACTTTAATGCTGAGTCATCATCCTCTTATTAAAAAGCACCAGTTGGAGAGCACCGCTGTCATTTGCATCCATTACTATTAATTTATATTGAGTATGACTATGACTGGATCTCTTTTACCATGAATTACAATGTGTAGTCAGTCCTTGATCTTCAGAGGTGCTCTGCATTTATGTTTTGCGGTCTCAGAAAGGGCTAGCGAGATACCATCTTGTTATATCATATTATGATTGTTTTGAGAAAGTGTTGTCATCCAAGATTTTTTATTATTGCTCGCTAGTTGATTATGCCATTGATATGAGTAAACATCAGACCTAAGTGTTATTGTGAATATGGTTAGTTCATAATCTCAGCTGAAAACTTGAATGCTGGTTTTACATATTTATAACAACAAGAGCAAACAGAGTTTGTAAAAGTTTTTCTTTATCACTTTCAGTTTATCAACTGAATTGCTTGAGGACAAGCAAAGGTTTAAGCTTGGGGGAGTTGATACGTCTCCATCATATCTACTTTTCCAAACACTTTTGCCCTTGTTTTGGACTCTAACTTGCATGATTTAAATGGAACTAACCCGGACTGACGCTGTTTTCAGCAGAATTGCCATGGTGTTATTTTTGTGCAGAAATAAAAGTTCTCGGAATGACCTGAAACTTCACGGAGAATATTTTTGGAATTTATAAAAATACCGACGAAAGAATCAAGACCATGGGGCCCACACCCTGTCCACGAGGTTGGGGGGAGCGCCCCCCTGTCTCGTGGGCCCCCTGAGGCTCCACCGACCTCAACTCCAACTCTATATATTCACGTTCAGGGAGAAAAAAATCAGAGAGAAGGATTCATCGCATTTTACGATACGGAGCCGCCACCAAGCCCTAATCTCTCTCGGGAGGGCTGATCTGGAATCCGTTTGGGGCTTCGGAGAGGGGAATCCGTCGCCGTCGTCATCATCAACCATCCTCCGTCGCCAATTTCATGATGCTCACCGCCGTGCGTGAGTAATTCCATCGTAGGCTTGCTAGACGGTGATGGGTTGGATGAGATTTATCATGTAATCGAGTTAGTTTTGTTAGGGTTTGATCCCTAGTATCCATTATGTTCTGAGATTGATGCTGCTATGACTTTGCTATGCTTAATGCTTGTCAGTAGGGCCTGAGTGCCATGATTTCAGATCTGAACCTATTATGTTTTCATGAATATATGTGAGTTCTTGATCCTATCTTGCAAGTCAATAGTCACCTACTATGTGTTATGATCCGGCAACCCCGAAGTGACAATAATCGGGACCACTCCCGGTGATGACCGTAGTTTGAGGAGTTCATGTATTCACTAAGTGTTAATGCTTTGGTTCGGTACTCTATCAAAAGGAGGGCTTAATATCCCTTAGTTTCCAATAGGACCCCGCTGCCACGGGAGGTTAGGACAAAAGATGTCATGCAAGTTCTTTTCCATAAGCACGTATGACTATATTCGGAATACATGCCTACATTACATTGATGAACTGGAGCTAGTTCTGTGTCACCCTATGTTATAACTGTTGCATGAGGAATCGCATCCGACATAATTATCCATCACTGATCCAATGCCTACGAGCTTTTCACATAGTTTTTTTGACAGAAAGATTGTAAGGGAACCCCCTACAGTATGATTGGTGCAACAACCCCAAATTGCAAGTACCATGCCTTGAACCTGGGTGGGTGGGAAGGCATCAGCCCCTTCCCACCACTAGGCTACGCCTTAGTCTGCGAGCTTTTCACATATTGATCTTTACTTAGTTACTTTTCCATTGCCACTGTTACAATTACTACAAAACTGCTAGTGTCACTTTTGCCACCGTTACCGTTACTTCCATACTACTTTGCTACTAAATACTTTGCTTCAGATATTAAGTCTTCCAGGTGTGGTTGAATTGACAACTCAACTGCTAATACTTGAGAATATTCTTTGGCTCCCCTTGTGTCGAATCAATCAATTTGGGTTGAATACTCTACCCTCGAAAACTGTTGCGATCCCCTATAGCGATGGTGTTTGGATGACAGCAAATTGATACTAACAGGTGTGTACATGCACAAATTTAGTAGCATAGAACTAATAGCACTAAGGCCATCCACTATCTATGCCAAAACTGGTGTAAAGACAACTGTTGCTACATCTTGCACCGGTGCCCTGCACTGGCGAGCCGATGTAGCGGAAAAAATCAGGGACCTGGACTCCGGAGCACCTAGTTGCTTTGATGCCCAGTTCCTTCGTGCCATAAAGATTTAGTATTTTACTGCTTGGCTGCTCGGATGTGTGGACCAAAGTTGGCTGCACAAACTGCTGAAGCGGTGCCAAATAATTTTCTAATGGCACCGCTGATGAGATGGCAACAATTTTAGATACTAGGTACAAACTCTGACACTGTCTTAGGATGCGTTTGGTGGAAGGTGTGGTATGAATGGGTTGGGACCGTGACAGTGTCTGAATCACATCTAACAAATGATTTGTAACAACGAAAGAGGGTCTAACCTTCTCTGCACATGCCAGAAACTTCCTCCCACTGTCCACATATTCAAACGCAACTAGCTTCACGCATGGAGATTGATGGTGACAATGAGCAGATAGATCTTCAGCCACCTCGCTCCATTCGGGTAAAAATCGACCGCCGGGTAAAAATCCTTCATTCCAAGTCATAGCCCGAGACAAAGAAGGAGGCATACCCGGGTGGTGAAGGAGTCGTCGCCGGAGGAGGAACCGCTGGAGAGGTCTTTGAATAAGACCATGGAGACCCCGGCGGTAGGTTGCGAGACGGCGAGAGCGAGGAAGCAAGCGAGGAAGCGGCTATAGCTTAGGAAGGAAGGAAGGAGGAAACAGGGGAAATGTGACTTGTGGTCGCGGAGAAAAGGGGGTGGGGAAGGGGGGAGGGGCAGGGGTAGATATTTTGGCGGTAGGCCAAAATTTTGGAAATGTGGAGGGCAACTTAGCGCGCGGTGCCACCGGACCATTCACTTTGAACGATTGTGTGCATCGCAAACGATTCTTCTGCTTTACGCGCATGGGATGAGTTTGATAATTCAAATTTTGGTGGAAATTTCCCCGGGTACGTCATTGCATAATTTAACATCGCTTGCTAATTTGGGCACACAAAAGAGCATACAACAAACAGAACACACTTACCGAATTGAGCAATTTTAGTAATTAAACAGAGCCAGTTAACCTAAACATTACTCTAAAAAAGACCAGCATTAAAAACAAAGCCTAAGTACGCATAATTTTAACAAATCCGCCGCCGCGCCGGCCTATGCATCACCGGTGTGAGATGAGACGTCGATGACTTGTCCTGGCGACATGCCGCCGTTTGTGGACTCCGCGTCCCCCCTGCTGAAGTCAACCGTGTCCTCATCCTCGTCATCGGCGCCGCCCTCAAGGTTGTAGTACTCGTAGTAGTGGCTGCGCCAGAGCTCACGTTGGTACTCCAATATCGATTCCTCAACTCATAGACTCTTCTCTACCTCGACCTCTGCCACGCGCAACTCCTCCTCCCGGCGCACCTCGATCTCCGCCGCCTCCTGCATCTCCAGCTCCCGCTCGGCGACCTCATGAGGAAGCAGGTGCTCCATGGCCACCACCGCCTTTTCGGACGTGGGTTGCATGCTGGATTTCGAGGTGGCCTGGAATATCTTGGCGTGTGTATCCTCGATCTTGGCGTGGATGGCCTCGACCCGGGCCAGGGCGACATCGGCGGCACGGACGGCAGCTCAAGCACTCTTGGCATTTGCAGCCGCCGTCGCTGCAGCAGTAGTAGCCGTCTCGGCTGCCGCAGCTGCCCTGTCGGCTGCCGCAGACGCCCTCTCGGCGGAAGCGGCCGCGCTCAATGCGGATGCGGCGGCACTCTCGGTGTAGGCGGCCACGCTCTCGGCACAGGCGGCGGCGCTCGGGGGGGACGCGGGCATCGTACGGGCCTTCACGAAGCGTTTCCACAACGTCATCTTTGCAAGAAGGGGGTGCGGGAATGGGGATCGGGATTCGTGGATTCGGGGGTTGCTGGCAAATGGAGCAGACGAGCCGACGAAGCTTAAGGAGGAAGACTTAAATAGACCCAGATATTTCATCGCAAACGGTTCCTACAAAAGAACTGTGTGTGATGTTGTAGATATTTTTTATTAGCTGTGAAAGACGAATTTGGAGTAAATTGGCAATGGATGGTGTTTTAAATGTATGGGAAATTTTTTTAGTACTAATACAATGTCATGTGAAGTTTTGGAAAATGTACGAGAAAATTTGTAGTACTAATACACCCCTCACAAATCGGAGCAACTCACTAGAAGGCTCGTGGTTTCGAGAGGGAACAATGCATGTTTGATGACGAATGGGAGATAGCTTCCTCTTACGGCCTTCAATTTTTTTCTACGTGTAATGTGCACTAATACAACTGTCATGTGAAAATTTGGAAAATTTTAGGGGTCATTTGACCTTTTGAAGACATTTAAGTAATTTTCTAGCCATTTAATGACCATAATTCAAATTTGAACTACATCTACATGCAACGGCTAACCATAACGGTTTGAAAAATCATATTTCTGTACTTGTGTGCGAGTTAATTCCATGTGCAGTAAATAGAAGGAATTTTCAAACATATTGGTCTCATGACATGGTCACATGCATATGTATGCATGGAGTGCCATGGCATTTTAATTCCAAAAATTAAAAAATGATCAAAAAAACATGAAACCTTGCTTAATGTAACGTCATGCCACCAAGATGATGTGGTAAAAAAATTGGCATGTTTGACGAAAGTTTGGACACACACCCCTCACAAAGCGGAGCAACTCACCAGAAGGCTCGTGGTTCCGAGAGGGAACAATGCATGTCTAATGATGAACAGTAGATAGCTCCTCTTAGGGCCTTCAAAAATTTTCTATGTTTAACGTGCAGTACTACAACTGTCATGTGAAAAATTGGAAAAATCTAGGGGTCATTTGATCTTTTAAAGACATTTAAGTGATTTTCTAGCCATTTAATGACCGTAATTCAAATTTGAACTACATCTACATGCAACGGCTAACCATAACGGTTTGAAAAATCATATTTGTGTACTTGTGTGCGAGTTAATTCCATGTGCGGTAATTAAAAGGAATTTTCAAACATATTGGTCTCACGGCATGGGCACATGCATGGAGTGCCATGGCATTTTATTCCAAAAAATTAAAAAATGATCAGAGAAACATGAAACCATGCTTGATGTAATTTCATGCCACCAAGATGATGTGGTAAAAAAATTGGCCTGTGTTACAAAGTTTGGACATACCCCCTCACAAACCGGAGCAACTCACTAGAAGGCTCATGGTTCCGAGAGGGAACAATGCATGATTGATGACGAACGGGAGATAGCTTCCTCTTATGCCTTCAATTTTTTTCTACATTTAACGTGCATAATACAACTGTCATGTGAAAATTTGGAAAATTTCAGGGGTCATTTGATCTTTTAAAGACATTTAAGTGATTTTCTAGCCATTTAATGACCGTAATTCAAATTTTAACTAAATCTACATGCAACGGCTAACCATAACGGTTTGAAAAATCATAGTTGTGTACTTGTGTGCGAGTTAATTCCATGTGCAGTAAATTAGAAGGAATTTTCAAACATATTGGTCTCATGGCATGGGCACATGCATGGAGTGCCATGGCATTTTAATTCCAAAAATTTTAAAAATGATCAAAAAAAATATGAAACCTTGCTTGATCTAATGTCATGCCACCAAGATGATGTGGTAAAAAAATTGGCATGTTTGACGAAAGTTTGGACACACCCCCTCACAAACCGGATCAACTCACTAGAAGGCTCGTGGTTCCGAGAGGGAACAATGCATGTTTGATGACGAACGGGAGATAGCTTTCTCTTACGCCTTCAATTTTTTTCTACATTTAGCGTGCACTAATACAATTGTCATGTAAAAATTTGGAAAATTTCAGGGGTCATTTGATCTTTTAAAGACATTTAAGTGACTTTCTAGCCATTTAATGACCGTAATTCAAATTTTAACTACATCTACATGCAACGGCTAACCATAACGGTTTGAAAAATCATATTTGTGTATTTGTGTGCGAGTTAATTCCATGTGCAGTAAATTAGAAGGAATTTTCAAACATATTGGTCTCACGGCATGGGCACATGCATGGAGTGCCATGGCATTTTAATTCAAAAAAATTAAAAAATGATCAGAAAAACATGAAACCTTGCTTGATGTAATATCATGCCACCAAGATGATGTAGTAAAAAAATTGGCCTATTTGACGAAAATTTGGACACACTCCCTCACAAACCGGAGCAACTCACTAGAAGGCTCGTGGTTCCGAGAGGGAACAATGCATGTTTGATGACGAATGGGAGATAGCTTCCTCTTACGACCTTCACTTTTTTTCTACATTGAACGTGCACTAGTACAACTGTCATATGAAAATTTGGAAAATTTTAGGGGTCATTTGACCTTTTAAAGCCATTTAAGTGATTTTTAGCCATTTAATGACCGTAATTCAAATTTGAACTACATCTAAATGCAACGGCTAACCATAACGGTTTGAAAAATTATATTTTTGTGTACTTGTGTGCGAGTTAAAAAATCATCAGACGATGTAAATATCTGTTGTTTAAAAAAGAAAATGTAAAGATCTGGCAAGACAACCTGCCCTCACACGATTGGCACTCTATCTCGCGGGTCATTAATCAGACACGGTTTTGTATTGGAAACCGTCAGCTATTATGTTCACACATAGATTTTGCTGCGGGAATCGTGTGTAATTCAAACTACAGTACTCGTAAATTCCGCGACTGGCATGTGTACTGTTCCCGTTGATCTAGATTCCGGCCACTAATAAATACTACCTTGCTCACGTCATCTCGCCTGCATTCTCAACTACATCCTCCCCTCGCTCGCCCTCTTTCTCTCTCTCTCTCAAATCTCTGCCATGGCGTCGTCGGTCTACCCACGCGCCAACGAGGAGTCGCCGCCCCTCGAGGACGCTCACTCGAATAGCAGCGACGAGGACCCCTACGCACTGCCGGACGAGATTGTGTCGGGCCCCCTAACTTTGGATTGGTTTTGGGACCAGTACAATCTTTGTCTGTGGAAGTCGCAGCCGCCGGCTGAGAAAGTCAGGCAAGTGGTGTTCAAGATGGAGATGGCGGAGGAGGAAGCTAGGTACCAGGCGGCCTGTGAAGCCCGTGATGCCGCCTGGAAAAAGGAGGCGGCGAAGCTTTGGAGGCGGGCGCGTCGTCGTGCGGAGGAGGTGTACGAAGACGGGTACTTCGTGGGCAAGGTCAAAGGCGCTGGGCGCCTCATCGCTGCGTGGAGATGGGCCGATAAGCTCCAGCGTGCCACCGACGAGGAGCTCCTGTGGGCGCCCAACAAAATGGCAAGATCATTCGCGCTCGTCCGCCAGCAAGAGGCAGATCGGTACGTCAAGCGCTGCGAGGCGGAGGAGGCGGAGTACTGCCTCCGCACTGGGAAGACGCCGCGCACCAGGGAACTACTGGCGAGGGGCTGTTGGAATACTGGCCCCAGGAGGGATTATTAGTTTTAGTATTGTTCGTTTTGAATTTTATGCATTGTACCTAGTAGTTAAGTAGCATCACATATATGTGATGATATTATATATATATATATATTCTGTGATGAACTAATGAACAATTAATATATATATATATATATTATGAATTCCATTTTCTATCTGTTTTGTATACTAATTTGAATCTAGTTGTTATCATCCACATATACAGAATGGAAAACGTATATACACAAATTGAAACAGAACATATAAGAACGAAAAATAGAGTACACACATTGAAACAGAGCAATAAACAGAGCAATACTATTATTGCTGTGAATACATAGCTATCCAAGTCGATACGACTCAACAAATAAAATGCGTCCATGAGACCATGACCAGCAGCCCATGCCTACGGTAGCTCTTGGCTCTGCCTGAACTCGTGCAGGCATTCGTCCAAGCGGTCGACACGCTCGCGGTATATCTGGAGTGCGATCTCAAGCTCCAAGTTGGCTATTTCATCGGAGATCACCAGCTCGAGGATGCGACGGCCATGTTCCTCTACTGCGCCCAGGTGGACACCTGGGCAAAGGAGACGGTCGAGCCTGCCGACCAGTGCGTTGGCATCGAGCGGGCCACGGACAAGGCGAATGGCGCGACCCATGCAAACGGGGCGGCGGGCGTCCGGTGCAAGTATGGCATGGCCGGCCTCTAGTACATGTATGGTGTGGAGGGCCTCTGCCCACTCCTGGCGAGGAATGGGGGTACTGACGGGACGTGTACCCAGCTATGACGCCGTGTCGACAGCAGGCAAGCGTCGATGAATCCGCTCTTGCTGTGCGGCGCGCCGCGCCTCTCGCTCTGCGGCACTCCAACGGTCTCGCTGTGCGGCGAGCCGCAGCCTATCAGCGCGGACGTGCCTAGCTTGCTCTGCGGCGTGCCATCGATCATGTTGTGCGGAAGTTGCAGCCTGCCGGCGCTGACATGCCTATCTTGATCCGCGGCGCTGAAGCACCATGCGCCAAGGGTCTGCTCAACCCCGGCGATGACGCGCATCACGGCATCGTCCATCGCGTTGCCGGGGAGCGTCTCGGCCTCGACGGGCCGTGTCACCTTCTGGTTTTTCTCATCGACGAGGTTGATGGCAGAGGCGGCGCTTTGGTGGGTTGGCATGCTTGAAAAAGGTGGATGTGCTACAGGTTGCGCTTGTTGCCTCCGTGCGTCGCGCGTCGCCTAGGTTTATGCGCAATATCGCTGGGTGGCGGGAAACAGGTGAGGAAATGGCGGGAAACGGTGGCGTGTTCATAAAACGCCATCAATAAATGAAAACTTAGCATATAATGAACATTGAGCAAGCACAAGAAGTAGAGGGTGATGAGATGAACACGGACCACACTAGGGAACCCATCGGTGATGAATTCATTAATCGCAAACGGTTGTACACTAGCAAGCTTTTGCCCACAACACACACGGCTCATTCCATCACAAACAGGTTGAATGGATCAACTGTATGCCACGTATCGCACATTGTCAAAAAGTAATGTGGTAGACCTTCTTTAACATGTGTTAAAAAAACAAGGACCTCAAGGTTAAATTAACTTATGGGATGGGTCATATCAGTCATTTAATTTGACAGATATGGACCCATTCTATCAGTTAATTTAACATCAACACAACTTCCCATCCAGTCACCCATCTGATGGCTGCTCCAGCCTGAGCACACTTAATATGAGAGTTCTCTTACATGAGCTACTGGTGAAACAACTAGTCCTTGCTGATATAGGATGCCTCTTCGCATCCTTATGGCATATCCGGATGACCGCCCGTCCCCCAATGGCCAATATATGTTGTGTAGACAGAGCATATCACACATGTCTTATTAGCAGCAATCGTCTGTGTTATTATCGGTCTTCGCACACATTTATGATTACAGACCTGTTTGCCGCGTATCACACACATCTTGTTATATTGAACCGTTTCTGTTCTCTTGTCTCAACACAAACAGTTCATCCGAGTGAACCGCATGCCGTATATCGCACACACCTTGATCTGGCTGACCGTTTCTTTTGTGTTGCCTAATCACAAACAGTTCATCCGAGTGAACCGTATGCCGTATATCACACACACCTTCATCTGGCTGCCCATTTATTTTGTTCTTCCTCATCGCAAACAGTTAATTGAACTGAACCATATGCCCTCCATCGCACATGTAACTAAAATCTGAACCGTGTTTTATGCATCCATCATCGCAAACGTTTTGCACCTTTTTGACGGGTTTTTTACACCACCATTTGCGATTATTGCATCGCACACAGTTTCGTCTAAGGGTCTCTGATCGTAGTGTCGCGTTAGTAGCATCCTGCAGTAGTGGTATTTCTTCTTTGAATCTTCTTTTTAGTTAGGCCAACTAGATCGATTTTTCTTGCCATGGGAAGAGGTGCTTTGTGATGGGTTCGATCTTACGGTGCTTGAACCCAGTGATAGAAGGGGAACCGACACGTATGTATCGTTGCTATTAAGGATAACAAGATGGGGTCTATTTCTACATAAATAGATCTTGTCTACATCATGTCAACATTCTTATTACATTACTCCGTTTCTCCACGAACTTAATACACTAGATGCATGCTGGATAGTGGTCAATGTGTGGAGTAATAGTAGTAGATGCAGGCAGGAGTCGGTCTACTAATCTTAGACGTGATGCCTATATAATGATCATTGCCCAGATATCGTCATGATTATTTGAAGTTCTATCAATTGCCCAACAATAATTTGTTTACCCACTGTATGCTATTTTTCTCCAGAGAAGCCACTAGTGAAATCTACGGCCCCCGGGTCTCTTCTTTATCATATTTGCCTTCGCGATATATTTTTATTCGCTTTTATTTTCATATCTATATTTCCAAAAACCCAAAAATACCTTGCTGCAATTTCTTTTATTTTGCGTTTATTCGAGATCTATTTATCCAATCTATCATATTTTTATCCCGTCAACTCGACAATTTCTGGCACCGTTACCCGAAAGGGATTGACAACCCCTTTAACATGTCGGATTGCAAGTATTTGTTCTTTGTGTGCAGGTGCCGTTTACGTAGTGTTGCGTGGTTCTCCTACTGGTTCGATAACCTTGGTCTCATCACTGAGGGAAATACCTACCGTCGATGTGCTGCATCATCCCTTCCTCTTTAGGGAAATACCGACGTAGTTCAAGCTTCATATTGATTGGATTTACTTTGTCTACATCATGTCATCTTGCTTAAGGCGTTACTCCGTTTCTTATGAACTTAATACTATAGATGCATGCTGGATAGCGGTCGATGGCTGGAGTAATAGTAGTAGATGCAGGCAGGAGTCAGTCTACTTGTCTCGGACGTGATTCCTATATACATGATCATTGCCTTGAATATCCTCATAACTATGCACTTTCAATCAATTGCCCAACAGTAATTTGCTTACCCACCATATGCTTTTTATTCGAGAGAGAAGCCTCTAGTGAATACTATGGCCCCGGGTCTACCTTTATCATATATAAAATACAAAAATACCTTGATGCAATTTATTTAACATTATTTAATGTTGTGCTTTATATTATCCATCTATCACTATGGGATTTGGTGATTGCAAATAACCGCTAAGGGGGTTGACAACCCCCTTGATTGTGTTGGGTGCAAGTATTCGCTCTTTTGTGTGTAGGTGCTATTAACGAGGTTTCACGTGGTTCTCCTAGTGGATTGATAACCTTGCTTCTTAACTGAGGGAAAATACTTATCTCTATTGTACTGCATCATCCTCTCCTCTTCGAGGGAATCCTAACGCAGCTCACAATTAGCACCTACATGGTATGCTTTTGGAGCAAATACCATTTCATGGAAGGAATCTCAGGAAATGGTAGTGAAATCATGTACTTAATGGGATAATCATCTACCATAAAAAGAGTGGAGCAAAGCAGCCAAACGAGGATTCGCCACGGTGCTTCCAGAGCCAAAGGTGACGTTCCATGCGAGTGCACCCGCTCGTATGAGCGGTTGTATGAGGTGCCAGAACCGCCGCCTCATCCACTACTTTCACCTCGTGAAATCGGATTGGGGATCAGATGAATTGAGAGACGAGAAACTCGTCCAGAAGGGAGAACCCTAGCCTTCGGAGATCATTCGGAGGAGGGATTGGCAAGGACGAGATCGCCATCTTCACCACCAAGCACAGTGGTGCTTCAACATCATCACCATTGTCATCATCATCCACATCCATCTCATTGTAACATCTTGAACCCTAGTGGATCGTCTTGTGTGCCACTTGTGTGATTCGTTCGTGTTTACCATCACCATCCTCATGATGATTGTTGTCTTCATGTGTGAGTAGACCCCTACTTCTCGGGGATATGGATGTACCCTGCTATGTATAGGATCTGAAGCTTTCAAATGGATATGAGATCCTCTGTTGAATGCTTAGTTTATTAGACTTCGTGAATGTTGTGAAGGGGCCCTAGTCAGCATTACCACCGAAAGACCATGAAGTATTTTACTAGTTGTAAAGGTTAGGATGTGAAGCTAACTCAAGGTGACAGTAAAAGCCTTTGCTTCTAACCTTTGCAATTTATAGGGGATATATGGAGAACCCTTAGAGAGGCCGCGTCCAGGGGTAACCCCTGGTTACCTTAGTTGTTACCCGCGGTGGGAGACTACGGTAGTGGCGTGCGTGGCACGAAGTTTACATAGAGTAGAACATGTTATGTACCCGGTTCCGCCCAACAAAATCGTCAAGAGTGGTTCAAGTATCCAGACCATACTATGACAATGCATAGGTTACGCTAGAAACATACCAATGGGGATTCCAGAGTCCCTGAGAATGCCTTACTCCTCTGTCATTCTCACTTGTTATTCGTGCTACAGTTTCTTCTTTACTTTTATGTCATTTACTTTCCGTTCGCTCTGCACAAAAATTACTATTTACTTCGGCCCTCACTTTGTTTGTAGTCTAGAATTCCTTGCAGGCACAAATCCATAATTCACTCTAAGAGGCAACGCTCAATTCATGTGCTCCATGTGGGATCGATACTCTTACTTCAAAAAGGCTACGACTAAACCCTATGCACTTGCAAGCTATCAAGCTTTTTATGGTGCCATTGCCGGGCGGCTGAGCATTTTTGGGCTTTGCTTTGAGTTTTGAATTATCTTGTGTTCTAATAGTTTTTGCAGGTTGCAAGCAATCATGATCTTACAAGAATATTTTTAGCAGGTAGGTGTGGAACTTGTTGCGGGTCCATCTTGAGGAGAAAATTATATATCTATGGCCCCGACTTGACTGGTTAAACATTTGAGATAAATCATTGGTTGCTTGATATGCCAAAAACAATACAATTCGAGGTGATGGAACTCAAAGTCCACATTTACATATTAAAGAGTATGAAATTACAAGTGGGACATTTCAATTGCAAGATCTGACTCATGAAGAAATTAAAGTAAAATTGTTTCCTTATACTCTCGAGAAGGAAGCCGCTAAATGGCCACTAGAATAGCCTGGAGGTACCTTGAATGATTGGAGGAAGTTATTGATACCTCCATTTTGCATCATGTTTTCTTATTGATATTTATCATGTTTTTGGTCATTGTTTTACTTTATGATGCAACTCTAATGCCTTTTCTCTCTTAATTTGCAAGAACTATATGGAGAGGGAAATTACCGGCAGCTGGAATTTTGGACCTAAAAAGCTATAGAATAGATACCTATTCTACGGAGTTCCAAATGACGTAAAACTTCACAGAGATTTTTTATTGAATATATAAAAATACTGGAGAAAAGAAACACCAGAGGGGGGCCACCTGCTGCCCACAAGGCAACAGGGCATGGCCACCCCCCGGGGCGCGCCGTGATGCCTTGTGGGGCCCACAGCTGGCCTTTGGTGCCCGACTTCTTCTATATGAGGGGGTTTTCCCTAGAAAAAACAAGGAGAGGACTTTTGGCATGAAGCACCTCCGTCTCGAGGCGGAACTTGGGCAGGAGCACTTTTGCCCTCCCGCAAAGCGATTCTGCTGGGGATACTTCCCTCCAAGGGGGAGGGGAATCGAAGCCATCGACATCACCAACGATCTTCTCATCGTGGGAGGACCAATCTTCATCAACATCTTCACCACCACCATCTCATCTCAAACCCTAGTTCATCTATTATATTCAATCTTTGTCTCAAAACCTCAAATTGGTACCTGTGGGTTGCTAGTAGTGTTGGTTACATCTTGTAGTTGATGCTGGTTGGTTTATTTGGTGGAAGATTATATGTTCAGATCCTTAATGATATTCAACACCCCTCTGATTTTGAACATGAATATGATTTGTGAGTAGTTACTTTTGTTCTTAAGGACATGGGAGAAGTCTTGTTATAAGTAATCATGTGAATTTGGTATTCGTTTGATATTTTGATGATATGTATGTTGTTCTTCCTTTAGTGGTGTCATGTGAACGCCGACTACATGATACTTCAGCATACTTGGGCCTAAGGGAAGGCATTGTGGAGTAATAAGTAGATGAGAGGTTGCTAGAGTGACAGAAGCTTAAACCCTAGTTTGTGCGTTATTCCGTAAGGGGCTGATTTGGATCCATACGTTTCATGCTATGGTTAGATTTATCTTAATTATTCTTTTGTAGTTGCGGATGCTTGCGAGAGGGGATAATCATAAGAGGGTTTCTTGTTCAAGTAAGAACAACACCGTAGCACCGGTCCACCGACATATCAAATTATCAAAGTAGTGAATGCGAATCAACTAAACATGATGAATGTGACTAGATGACAATTCCCATGTGTCCTCGAGAGCACTTTGTTTTATATAAGAGAACTTTCCGACTTGTCCTTTGCTATAAAAAGGATTGGGACACCTTGCTGCACCTATGTTACTATTGCTATTTGTTACGAATTAATGATACGTCTCCAACGTATCTATAATTTTTTATTGTTCCATGCTATTATATTATCTATGTTGGATGTTTTATATGCATTATTATGCTACTTTATATTATTTTTGGACTAACTTATTAACCTACAGCCCAGTGCCAGTTTCTGTTTTTCCTTGTTTTTGAGTTTTACAGAAAAGGAATATCAAACAGAGTCCAATAGAGCTGAAAATTTACGGTTATTTTTTATGGACCAGAAGAGACCCACGGAGCATCGGAGTTGGGCCAAAAGAGTGCCGAGGAGGCCACAAGCCTCCAGGGCGCGCCCTACCCCCCCCCCCCAGGGCAGGCCCTGAGGGCTTGTGGGCCCCTCGGGCACCTCCTTGACTTGTTTCCAATGCCAAAAATTCCTATAAATACAGAAACCCCCCAAAAGAAACCAAGATCAGAATTGCCGCCGCCGTAAGCCTCTGTAGCCACGAAAAACCAATCTGGAGCCCATTCCGGCACCCAGCGGGAGGGGAAAACCATCACCAGAGGCCATCTTCATCATCCCGACGGTCTCCATGACGAGGAGGGAGTAGTTCACCCTCGGGGCTGAGGGTATGTATCAGTAGCTATGTGTTTGATCTCTCTCTCTCTTGTGTTCTTGACTTGGCACGATCTTGATGTACCGCAAGCTTTGTAATTATAGTTGGATCCTATGGTGTTTCTCCCTCTCTACCTTCTTGTGATGAACTGAGTCTTACACTTTGAGGTTTCGTTATGTTGGTTTGAGTATTGGATTTGAGAACACTTGATGTATGTCTTGCGATGGGATATCTGTGGTGAGAATGGGATGTTCTATTGATTCACTTGATGTATGTTTTGGCACTCAACTCGCGGATTCCCGAGGTGACATTGGGGTAATCTATGCATAGGGGTTGATGCACGTTTTCGTCCTACGTTCTCCGATAGAAACTTTGGAGTGACTCTTTGTCGCACGTTAAGGGATTGCTATATGATTTAATTATGTTATCATTGTTGAGAGAACTTGCACTAGTGAAAATATGAACCCTAGGCCTTATTTTCAAGCATTGCAATACCTTTTTGCTCACTTTTACTACTAGTTACCTTGCTGTTTTTATATTTTCAGATTACGAAAACCTATATCTACTATCCATATTACACTTGTATCACCATCTCTTTGCTGAACTAGTGCACTTATAGAATGTACCATTGTATTGGGTGTGTTGGGGACACAAGAGACTCTTTGTTATTTGGTTGCAGCGTTGTTTGAGAGAGACCATCTTCATCCTACGCCTCCCACGGATTGATAAACCTTAGGTCATCCACTTGAGGGAAATTTGCTACTGTCCTACAAAACTCTGCACTTGGAGGCCCAACAACATCTACAAGGATAAAGTTGCGTAGTAGACATCAATTACCTTGCTAAAAAACAATCTGTTACCGCCACTTTCAGTACTTGCAGAGAACACCTTGCTGAAATCCGCTTATCATTTTCTTCTACTCCTTGTTGGGTTCGACGCTGTTACTTATCGAGAGGACTACGATTGATCACCTATACTTGTGGGTCATTAGTTATTATCTCTATTTTTGCTTATTTTTATCCTCAAGGAAATTATATAAAATAAGAAGAAAGATTGGTAGCTTTCGCAACGTCCAGGTGAGCGATTGGTTGGCACTGATAAAAGGTACTGTAATATACTCTCTGGATGTCCTGAACACTATTACCCTGAATTACCTACTTGTGAATTTCTTTTATGGAGGACTTGATGCACAAAGCAAGCCTGCATTAGATATTGCTTCCCAAGGATCCTTTATGGGCACTAATATTTCCCAAGCTTGGGGGTTGCTTGACAGGATGCGCCAAAATGCTGAAAGTTGGTTCCTATGTTTAAAATAGAAGAAGAAGATTGATCCTGGTTCTGGCAATATTAAATTCTTCTCCAAATCCGAGAAGATGAAAAATCTTCATCATAAACTTTACATTGGAGTTGACCCTGCTTTACGGATCTTGAAAGACATTTCTGAGTTTTGCTAAATACCACGCAAAGGGTTCGTAAAACATAACAGGGAATAAAAAACAATCCGCATGGTGGAAGCAATAATGAAGAAAGCCACTCCGCCTCCTAATCGGAGAGAGCCTTATTTTCAGAAGAAGGCAAAAGAAAAAGGAGAGTCACTCATAACCAAGCATAAAAAGAGTATCGAGGTAGAATGATACGGGATCTCGCCACACTTAATTTTGTGAAAGAACTTGTCGTACGTGTATTAGTGGTTAATAAAGAAGTCCACCTTGGCCGAGATACAACCTCTTATCTAAAAGGGTGCACTGAAGGTAAAGATACATGTAAACATACATTGGCATGCTCATTTGGTAGCAAGTCTTGTTTCGGTCTGTGATCATGGATCTCCGGTCAATATTATTCCTTATAGTCTTTATTCCAAAAAAATATGATGAAATTTCTCCACGTACTCTTGAGCCAACTAACGTGGTTATTAAAACTTGCAGATAAGACTGATAGAGCACCTTGTGGTATCCTCAAGGATGTCAACATTATTATCGGTTCACTCATATATCCTATTGATATTTTTGTGTTGATGATTTCTAAGGATAAAAATTGTCCTATTATCTTTGGAACCTCTTTTCTAAATATTCCAGGGGCATATATAAAAAAGAAGACTATCTCCATGAAGTGGGAAGAGGAGATGATTAAATTTCCCTCTCTGCTGTAATGAACAAGCCATACCACATAGAGTCCCAAGACAAAGAATAGCTGAAATTAAATCAATTAGCTGAAATTCATCTCCAAACACTAGAAGATGAAGTTGAAAGGGTCTTGGTGAAACCCGGATCTCTATTTGAAGATGAGGAGAAAGAAGAGATTGAAATGATCATGGATGCCACTCCCGTGCAACCCCGCTTGAATAAAATATATGAGGTTCTTGAAAGAAAAGGAGACGAGCAATTACCCCTCCTATTCTTAAACCCTTACCTGAGGGACCGAGGTATGAATTTATGGATAGAACTGAAAATTTTCCTATTATTGTTAATGCTAATATTTCAGGAAACGAGAAGGAGAAACTATTGACGGTGCTATCAGGACACCGTAAGGTGTTGGGATATTCAATGAAAGATGTGATAGGGACAGATGCCTCCATTTATTCGCATGCTATTCCTATTGAAGAGGGAGCCAAGCCTGTAATTGTTCTTGCCATGAACTATAGACTCCTTGATGCCTCCTTAAGTACACCACATAGAACTTCATCTACAAAAAGTCAAAGTAGTTTCCATATTAAGTCAAGTTCAAGCAGTTTCCATATTAACAAAAGTTGAAGCAGTTTACAGTTTACAAAGAAGTTGAAGCAGTTCCATATTAACAGAAGTGGAAGCAGTTTGCATTTTACAAAGAAGTTGAAGCAATTTGCATTCCACAGAGTAGATGAAGTAGTTTTCATCTTACAAAGATGAAGCATATGCAGTGTGGACAAATTCGGAATAGCACCATGATTATAAGAACAACCGCCATCTATAAATGGAATCCGCCGCCCTTAACCTAACCCTAGCCAGCCACCTGCAAAATCACAATCTAGATCCACCGCCGCAGGCCTCAAATCACGGATCCGCAGTCGTCGCCACAGGAGCCATGGTCCGCCGTGACCCGACGTACTGCGCGCAGTCCAAATCGTGACGGAGGTCGCCGCCCTGGCCGTTGACCCGAGCTCCTCATGCCTCGAGTCTTAGGAGGAGGAGGTGGAGTGGAGGGCGGCGGTGGCTTCAGCGACCTCGACGACACCGTCAATGGAAACAACCATGACGCCGTCGACGACGAGGAGGAGGTGTGGGGGTTACAAGCCTAACCTTACTTGTTCGGATTGGTTTGATGGTGGCCACGGGGAGATGCAGCATGGCGGTGAGCATGGCTACACATCACGGTAACGTGCACACAACAAGCGCTCTAGGCTTGGCAATGCAAGGATTCTTAAATCTGGGGGTGACGAAAAGAACGGGGGCATTGGTGAACATAAATCATGGGTGTTCCACAACGCATCCGGTTCTATAAACGAAGTCGCCTCAAATACTTTTGAACTGGAAGTGGTTATGATTTTCAAACCGCATCCGTAGATTATTAGAAGCGATTTCTGATTTCCAACCGTCTCCACGGGATTAATAGAGGCAGCTTTGTCACGTGTGAATGTATGGCCGCTGCTAATGCTCGTTTTTTCTAGTGAAGGATGATCAAGAAATGGATAGGCCTCCCGAATCTCGTTCTACGGGGCACTCAATAAAAAAAAATGGATGGATCAACATTTCATGCGACATCAATACCTCTTGATGGCTTCACTCACACTATTAGTACTAATTAAATCATTTGGAATGAGCAGAAGACTCGAGTCTTTTGCGCTATTTTAGCTAACAACAAAAGCAGGACTGAAATTTTCACAAATTGCAGATGCCACCCACCTCAACTCCGACTACAACCTCGCCGCTTCAGGAGTAACGGCATTATGCAGCCAGCAGCCATACATACAAACAACGGCGGAAATAGGCCCCAAGCAGCCCGGGCCGTGGGCTAAAGTAAAGGAAGGAAGGCTGCTCGGGGCAGCCTGGGCCTTGGCCATTTCCTGCCGCCGCCACTGCATACTGCGAACACTCAAACGTTTTTTACTTGACCGGGACTGATTAATTAGCAATGTACGTGTGCATGGCAACGCGCCGCATGATCTTTCACAATAATGCAGCTGGCCTTCACCATTAGAATACGGTGAAATTTTGATCGTCTTTGCTGCTCCGGTGGCAGGACTTGAGTTGTATATTTCCCTCCTGAAAAGGTCCACATGCTTGAGGGCAGTGCTCCTTTCTTCTTTGCTGTGTGCCATACCAATGCTGCATGAACAGTGCATGAAGCTTTAAATAGCGCAGTGTGCAACTCTGCATGGGCATACATACACACACAAGCCAGTAGGCAAAGGGAACTGCCATCAGATCAGCATGGGAACTGAGGCAAAATTCCTCGGCTCTTATTAAGCCGGATCCTAAACTAATCGGGGAGGCCTCACACTTGGAAGTGACTCGTGCTGCTAGAGAGATGGGCGTTTCACGTTTGCATGCTGGGCAGAGCAAGATCTAGTGGCATAGGAACCGGCCATGGCCATCCTAGTAGAGTAGCAGATGCTGATGGCCGGCCCCCTCCTCTACCCCTTTCTTTCTAATCTTGCCGGGAACTTGACGACGCTACGCTACAAGAGGAGAAGCTGGAAGAAAGCAAAATGAAAAGGAAAAAATGTCAAGGAAAGCAAAAGAGGGCACATGCATCATGCATGCATGGCACACGGCAACGGGAAGCAAGCAAAGCAAAGCAGGGCCGTTTTCAGGCTTGCGCGCAGGAGGCATCCCTCCCTAGCACGAGAAGGGCCCTTGCGCCCAGGGCCTCCAGCAACTTTCGCATTAATCCAAGGCTGCCCTCTGGCGCTGCATGCCAATATGCCATTGCCGTCCATGGAGCTGGCCGAGCTTTAATCGGCCATTGCCGATGGCAGGCAGGGCAGGGGCCGGGTGGGGAATGTGGAGGCATGGACGGTCGTGGGAGTGTCGCGACTTTGCTGGGTAGGCGCCATTATCCGACGCGTGTGACCCACCCCACCACGACGCGACACACACCCATGCCGTTTTGCAGCTCCGCCTCCGCCTCCGCCGGCCATGGCATGGTATGGAAGAGGAGGCCGGTCTGGCCCTCCCTGCCGGAGTTAGGGCTCGTAGGCACGTCCGTTCTCGTGTAAAACCTCCATCAATTCGCCAGCTCTGGCCCCGTTTCTTCTTGGGGCAGCATCTCAGGCGAGCCACTCCGGTGTCGGCGTCGACACCTCGGTGGCACCGAGCTAGCTAGAGCAAACATAGTAGTAGTACCGCCACTGCACCATCCGTACTTCATTCATCTTTGTTAATTAACAAACATCCTTTGACGTGATTTGAATAAAGGTTAAAGGATGCTTCTACCGATTGCTGAGACACCGGGTGATCGGTCTGGTCAATGGAGGCAACCACCCGTTGTAGCCTCGCGCGCGCGCGCGCGCGCGCGTGTGAACACCAGTTGATCAGGCACAGGCGGTACGCGTACGTACGTACGTGAACCATCGCACATATCCACGGAGCCGCTTGCAGCCGGTGCAGTTTTCTGGCGGATTCCTATCCTGCGCACACAAGCCGCAAAATGGCAGCACCAGTATCTTGTCTCGGAGTGCACTCGTATGCATGCATGCATGTGTCTCCGCAACCAACCGAGCTCAGCTGGCGACGTCCCGCCGGCGACCCCGTGCATGGCCGGCAATAGCAAACACGGTCCGCAATGGCATCGTCCGCGGCACCTCGTCGCTACCAAACATACGTGCCAAGACAAACGCCCTGCGCGCATGCATGGACCACGCACGTACTATGTACGGCGCCATGGCCACCATGGACCAGAGATCAGCTGCGAAAGGGGCCTAAGAAACCCAGGACGCCAAAGATGATGCAATTCGCATCCTGATCAAGGACAGGCTAGCTAATTGGACCATCCATATGTACGTGCATAGTGAGCGTCTCTGGAGCAAGACTGTTGATGGGAGGAGGAGGGGGCAGAGGAGATGGTGACCCCTCGGTGTTTAAGCCGTGTAAATGAGGGCACTATGGACACCATGGGGGTGGCTTGGCAGGCAAGGACGACTTGAGGGGCAGAAGGGAGGTAAGTTGCTTTTAATGAAACCAACGCTTTAATGGTGCGCATGCCCTGTACCGCGTAGCTGTGGATCATGCATGCAGGTGGGCCTAAGGGTTTGGGCTTTAGGGAAAGGTGGAGAATGAGTGAGATCAGATCATTCTCTCTTTCTCTTTGAGTTTGATCACATCATTTTTCTGCATGCAGGTGATAGGCATCCCCTTTTTTTTTTCCTGAGAATGTGGGAGCTAACATGCCGCCGCATTTTTATTAGCAAGAGATATCAACATATTCTACCATTTCTACTGCACTGGTATTGCCAGGCTTAAGAGACCGTTGGAAGGCAAAACAAGAAGCGGAATCTGTGTCGTTCAAACTTCAAACTTGTGTTGCTTGACAAGAAGCAGAAAGAGAGAGAGTCCCCCCGAGGGATAGAAGTGGAAAACAAAAATTCCAACAGCTGTTTTGCAGTCACGTATGGTTACTATCTCAGGGCCCCCCTCGCAGTACTTCTCTTTGGGCAGCACAGCACGCACCCTCTCTCTCTTTCTCTCTCCAGCGCATACGCATACAAATCCACCCCTAGATTTTGTTTGGATCTTGTGCGTGCGTCCAGCCCATCCGATCCACTCGACTCCACTCGTGAACGGACAATGAAAAAACAGAGCCGGGCAGGGCCAGAGACACAGCCACCTTTAATTGCTAGTACCAGCTAGAGACCTAGCAGCAGCAGCGTAGCATGTCGCACGGCACTGTGCTTTTGCAGAAGCATGCAGCTAGCCCGGCCTCTGCCTTGCTGCAGCGTCTACCCCTACGGCTAAGAGCAACTCCAACGGACCGACCCAAACGGACGGCGATTTCGTCCGCTTTTTGTCCGTTTGGGTCGGTCAGACGGACACGGATGCCCGCTTCCGCATTTGGGTCGGCGCGTGCGCCCAACGCTGGCCTGAGACCCATTTTGACGGCGCCAAAAAAATAAATGCATATTAAAAAAAGAAAAACAGCATTAATTAAACATTAAAGCCGGCCACGAAGGCCAGCGAGAGTCCACGCGTCCACATTTGCATTAAAAAAAAACAGCCTAAACTACGAGGCGGCGCGCTGCCCTAGGCGTCGTCGTCGTCGGGGTCCGTGAGGTCGATGAGTGTCGGCGCCGGCCCGGCCCAGGCGAACGCCGTGTTCCAGAGCGCCTCTCGAGGTACGCCTGCTCCTGCGCCGGCGTCGCCCCCAGCCAAACTGGTGGCGCGGACACCCACTCGCGCACCACTCCCCTCCAGGAGAAGCGCGCGATAGGCTCGGGCTCGGGCTCCGGCTGCGGCTCCGGCTTGATGGGGACGGCGGGGCCATCGGCGGCACCACGCTGTCGCCCGCCGCGGAGAGGGCAAGGGCCTGCGCCATTGCCGCCTCGTACCGGGCCTCCTCTTCCGCCTCCGCCGTCTCCGCTCTGCGCCGCTCGTCCTCCTCGCTCTCCCGGTAGACGGCCGCAAGGGCCGCCTGGTAGGCGTCCTCCGCCGCCTGGTCCTCCTCGCGGACGACGAGCGGCGTTGGCGGCGACCTCCGGTCGACCTCGCGCACGCCCCGTCGCCTCGCCTCCTCGTGCTCGAACGCGAACCACCTCGCCCAGTTGGGCGAGTCGGTTACGTAGGCCTTGTCGAGGCACTGCTCCGGCGTCAGCAGCGCCCGCCGGCGCCGCACCTCCTCCGCGTGAGCACGAGCCGTCCGCGGCGCCGCCGGCACTGGGATCCTATCTGGATCCAGATGTCAGTCGTGCGGCAGCGTCACGTCCGGATACGGCAGAGGCTGGCGGTTCTGCTAGTGCCACTCCGCCTGGTGCACTGGCACGTTCACGCGCTGCCTCTGCGGGCGAGGCGCCGGCGGAGGTGGGAGGAACTCTGAGGGGAAAGGGATGGCGGGGGACTTGCCCTTGGCCTTGCTGCCGCTGGCGCCGGAGAAGAGGCCCATCTCGCTGTGGTTGTGGTGGCTAGGGTTTGCCGGCGACGAGGGAGCAAAGGTGGGCAGATGTGGACGGCGAGTTTGGATGAGGACGGCCCCGCCGCACGATCGGCTTAAAAAAGGACGAGCGCCGTCGCTGACGCGTGGGCCCGTCGTCATAAATTAAGCTGACTGCGTGGGCAGCGGGTAGTTGGACGGCCGCCATGTGGGGACGCGGCGGATAGCGAGAAGGCGCGTGAAGCGTCCGTTCGGCGTCCGCGCCGATGCATTTGAAACGCAAATTTAAGCCGCAAATGCGTCGGCGCGGACGCGACGCGGACATGATTTGGGTTTGGGTCAGCGCGTTGGGCCGCCACTTTTGTCCGCGCCGACCTAAGGACCCAGGCCTTTGGAGTTGCTTTAACGCCACGAACGTGGTACGTGCTCTGTATGCCTCTTACACACACGGTCACGCATCACTCGTACCACACAAGGGGTAGACAGGCTCATACTAGCTTCTCTCGTGTACATGATGCTACATTTTTCTGCTAGTATGGTTCTTGTTTGCATCGGTCGCTTTGTTGGTTTCTTCTTTCTTGTAGTATGTGTGCGAGCCACTTTGCTGGCCTGTTTGTCTCGCCCTGTGTCAGGCCAGATAAGGGAATGCATGGCAGCGCGCAGTGTCGACTGTTGGGCAATAGATGCGACCGCAGAAATGGTTTTAATAACGTACCCATAGCTACATATACGAGCGCACAGTGACATGGGCCGTGCATGCATGCATGCGGAAAACGCAATGCATCGGTCGCCATGGACGCATGCATGCTGCATGCACCGGTCACGAGCCGCTCCGATCGATCTTTCCACCGTTGAACTTTGTTTTTGCCACTCGTAGCTTTTGTTTCCTGCTGTTCCCCTACCTCTCGCAGCTGCACGCTTGTTGATACCTTCTGGCCACCTAGCCATAAGCTACGCCGTAGGTAGCCTGCGCCTCTCCTACTCTCGCGCCATGGCCATCGCATGCATGCATGCAGGTTCTTCCCCTCGTGATCCATCTCCTGATATTCTACTATTTGCTTGCTCCTAGCTAAGTGCTTCTGCAGACTTAATTAATTTCAGAGGAGAGCTGGGAGTAACATAAAGCCGATTGATCGTGACGTCTATCCGCCCCTTGCCTGTGGACGCGCAGAAAGAAAGAGCACTCGATCGAGCAGCTCCGAGTTCCAAAACGAAGAACGGAGTAAGTTGGACGTGACACTTTGACACCTACCACCAGAGATTACTTGCTGGTGTTGCTGTGTGAGTTGTGCGATTAAATGGGTACGTAAGAGCAACTCCAACACACCGATCCAAATGGATGGCTTTTTTTGTTCACCTTTTGTTCGTTTGGACCGGCGGCCCGCATGGTCCGTCCCGCCCTGTTTGAGATTTGCGTCGGCAGTGCGCGCAACACGCCGATCTATATATGCCAATATGGCCGGCTGGTCGTCCTTTTTCAACAAATAGCATAAATTTTGCATTATTTCATACATAAATTTTACATTATTTCACAAGTAAACATATAGTCCACAACCAAATAAATAGCATAGTTTTACAAGCCGAATAAAAGTAAAATAGTCTCACATAGTTTTGCAAGCCGAATAAAAAAGATACATCTATTGGTTGTCAACATGAGCCCACATATGCTCAACCAAATCATTTCGCAGTTGCATGTGAGTTTCCCAATCACGCATGTCATGATGAAATAGGATGGACTGTTCAAACTTGCAGCTCCTCCATGCTCAGGCACAACATTCTCACCCTGAAACTGAAACCCTTGATCGTACAGACGTTCCGGGCGCTCATTTTCTATGATCATATTGTGCATAATCACACAAGCAGTCATCACATCCCACAGTTTCTTCGTGCTCCAAGTCTTAGCACGATACCGAGCGATGCCCCATCAAGATTGCAAAACACCAAAGGCACGCTCGACGTCCTTCCTAGCACTCTCTTGCTCTTGGGCAAATCTTTTCCTCTTCTCTCCGAGAGGGTTGGGGATTGTCTTCACAATAGTGGTCCACTGAGGATATATACCGTCACCCAGGTAGTATCCTTTGTCGTAGATGTGGCCGTTGATGGTAAAATTAACCGGTGGGATATTGCCTTCGGCAAGCCTAGCAAACACCGGCGACCGTTGAAGCACGTTGATATCATTGTGTGATCCGGCCGTGCCAAAGAAAGAGTATCGGATCCAGAGATCTTGAGATGCCATGGCCTCAAGTATGACAGTGCAAGCCCTGACATGGCCCTTATACTGCCCTTGCCAAGCAGAAGGACAGTTCTTCCACTCCCAATGCATGCAGTCTATGCTTCCAAGCATCCCTAAAAAGACCTTGTTGGCATTAATCTCCAACAAGCGGGATGTATCTTGAGGAGTCGGATCTCTCAAGTACTCAAAGTCAAACACGATTACCAAATCGGGCGCCCTGTACATCCGCGTATCTCATGTCCGGTGTCCTATACTCATACTATATATTCAACGTCATAAACTACTCCACACAGATCAAACAACGAACAAAAAATCAGCGTCAAACAGACAACAAAATGCACATAAACCCAGTTTACATCACCCAAAAGGGCACCAAAATTCATCGCCGGACATGTTCCAAACTTAGACATCTCGAAAACGATAATAATAAACGTAGGAGGAGCGTCTTCACCACTTCCTCCCCGGTCCTTTGCCCATCCGGTCACTGGCGCAGCTGTAGGCGTCCGCGGCTGGTGGTGGATCGGCCGAGTCGGAGGAGTCGTGGTCGGACGAGGAGTCGGAGAGGACGATAAGCCCCTTCATCCGCCGAACGACCATGTCATGCTGCCGATTCAACTTCGCCACCCGAGCCGCCTCCGCTGCCTCGCGCTCCGATTGCTCAATGGCAACTTGGAGGACCTTGGCATTTTTCCTCCGTAGACGGCGAGCGTCCGTTTCAACGTCATAAGTGACCGGCGGTAGACCCCAAACGAGGAGCCGCTCGTCCTCGGCCGGCTCCGCCGGCAACCGGCAGGGGCGGCACACAGGTTGCTCCGCCGTGTTCCTCTCTCTTGCCCGTTGCCTCTCACGGCGGGCGCCGGGCGCGTCCGATGCTGGCATGCGCGTCTAGGCCGGCAGAGCGGATACTAGAACCAACCACTGCCCATGCGGAGCACCAGCCGGCTGTGGAAGGGGACGACGAAGGGCAGCGCGGACTGAGCAGCCCCAGCGAAGCTGCGCGCGGGTCGAGGAGGGGGAGCTATGGCGTCCGCGCTGCGCCGGCGTGGGAGCGGCGACAAGGGAGATCCGGAGCTGCCCCCGTGTCCACCTTGGACCACCTGCAGTGCAATGCCGATGGCCAGCTACTCGTCGAGGTTAGGTCGGAGTCGGAGCGGCAGCCGAAGCTTGACATGCTTGCTGGAGTCGTCGTATTCGATGCACGTCGGGGAAATCGGAGAGTGGAGAAGAAGGGACTAAGCGAGATAGGAGAGTGAAGTTAGTTAGGGTTCCGGATAGAGGGTTTTTTTTGTGAAGACGGAGTGGGGTTGGTGGTGGGTCGGGTTGACGTGCGGGCGCTTTTGGGCGCGTCTGGGCTGCCCCATATCTGCCCTATATTTTGGCTGGATACGAGGAGCTATGGACATCCCGGACGTTTGCGGTCAGTTTGTGACCCCGTATGGGTTATTTTTTTACCCGTCAGTGATCGGTTTAAGGCCCCAGCTGTAGATGCTCTCAACAGCTAGCTAAGGTGAACTACATGAGATGAGCAGGTGATGAGCAGAGACGAGGAGTGGATGGATGTGGAAAAGAAAAGGAGTCGTTTGCACGCGTAGACTGGCGCCTGAGAAAGGGTGGAGGGAATTCTGTGTGGGTGCTTTTGTGGAGTAAAAGTCGGACAAAGATGAGGCCCAGCTCGCTGTGGAAAAGGTAGCTAGTGTGAGGAGACAGTTTGAGATTACTACCAAGCATCCCACTGCGTTGAACTAAACGTGTGTAATTATAGAGCTACCGACGAACCTGGACCTGCCTATGATCAGGGTGGGTACCTGAGGTGCCAAATCCTTGATCTGGTCTCTTGTAATGTAATTAAGTTCTCCCTCCGATCCTTTTTATTTCCCTTAAGATTTGTGTCAAGCCAAATTTTACAAAAGTTTACTAAATTTATATTATAAATATCAATATCTACGATACTATATATAATATGATACTACATTTCATAATGAATCCGGTGATATTTGATTTGGTATTATGAAGGTTGATTTCCTTTTTTATAAGTTTAGTCAAATTAGAGATACTTTGAGTTCAAGTGAAACTATGCAGACTAAATAATTACAAGAGGGAGTAAATTCAGCCACCATCAACGTCACCTGTTTATTTCCCTGCAGTAGCTATTTGCAAGTTCACTAAAAACATTTTCAAGTGTAAGTGTATTTTGTGCATAGGCACATGGCCAAGACAGGGACACCGCCATCCTTGTTGGTCGGGTGGACAACGCGGCGTGCAGCGTTGTTGCAGTCAGAGGCAAGGCAGGGATGGGAGGAGAGTTCGGTGGATAGAAGAGGAAGACGACGAGGTGGTTGGGAGGAAGAACACGAGGAAAAATTAACTTCCAGCCCTAGTTTAAAAGACCGGACCGGCAATCGAACCGGTGAGGCTATCGGTTTAGCTTTTTACCGGTTGGATCGCCGGCTCAACTGCTTCGATCGCGACAAAAAACTGAAATGTTTAGGTCATTTTTCTAAATATTGAACTTTTTGAAAAAAACTAAAATGTTTAGGTTAATTATTCATCATCTGTAAAAGAGGTGATCAAGGCAGTAAAAGAGTTCTTCAGTTCGGGCGTCATGCCGGAAGGAGTTAATAATACTGTTATAGTGCTAATACCGAAGAAGGAAAACCCGAGCTCCCTAAAAGACTATAGGCCTATCAGCCTATGCAATGTAGTGTACAAAATTGTTTCAAAATGTTTGGTAAATAGATTGAGACCACTGCTCCATGATTTGATAGCCCAAGCGCAAAGTGCCTTCATTCCAGGGTGAATGATTACGAACAATGCTCTGATTGCATTTGAATGTATCTATAGCATTCAAAAAAGTTCTGACGCAAAAGGAAAATATTGCGCATACAAATTAGACCTCGCAAAGGCCTATGACAGAGTTGACTGGAATTACCTTGAAGGGGCGATGAGAAGATTAGGTTTTGCAGAAAAATGGATACAATGGATCATGACTTGTGTGAAAACAGTAAAATACTATGTTCGTTTCAACGGGAACCTGTTGCAGAGCTTCACTCCTACGTGTGGTTTGAGACAGGGAGATCCAATTTCCCCTTATCTCTTTCTCTTTGTCGCTGATGGGCTCTCACGGCTAATACAGAGTAAGGTGGAAACAGGTGAATTACAGGAGCTGAAAATTTGTAGACAAAGCCCTGGTATTTCACACATTTTATTCGCGGATGACAGCCTGCTATTTTTTAAAGCTAATAGCGATCAGGCCAATAAGGTAAAGAACATCCTGGACAACTATGAGAGAGCCACTGGACAGCTAATAAGTCCATCTAAATGATCCCTGCTCCTTGGAAACAAATGCTCACAAGAAGATGGACATGACGTAATAAATATCCTGAATGTAGTGACGGTGACTTTTGAGGAGAAATACCTGGGTTTGCCGGTTCCAGAAGGACGTATGGTAAAAGGAAAATTCAAGCACACAAAAGATAAAGCGAGGAAAAGAATGAATAATTGGACAGAAAATTATTCTTCTAGTGGAGCTAAGGAGACACTAATTAAATCAGTGGCCCAAGCGATCCCCACTTTTGCAATGAGTGTTTTCAAGTTCTCAGCAACCCTTTGTGAGGAGCTCATGCACATGACCAGAGACTTTTGGTGGGGAGATGAGAAAGATCGTCGACGTATTCATTGGTTGAGTTGGGAGAAACTTACAAAACGTAAAAGCCAAGGAGGTATGTGATTCAAAGATCTTAAAGTTTTTAACCAGGCTTTTCTCGCTAGGCAAGCCTGACGACTTATTGCACATCCTGACAGCTTGTGCGCCAGAGTACTTAAGGCAAAATACTACCATGGGGCTGATCTGCTAGACACGGCGTTTATTCATAATGCGACGCCGGGTTGGCAGGGCATCATGCATGGTTTGGAACTCCTTAAAAAAGGATGTATTTGGCGCATTTGCAACGAAAATAGTGTCCGCATTTGGAGAGACAATTGGATCCCGAGAGGAAACATGAAAATAAACATGAACCCAACAAGCTGCCAAACTCGGTGGGTAGCAGTCCTCATCGACCAGGAGAGTCACGCTTGGAAGGAGGATTACATCACGCGTATATTTACACGCGAAGACGCAAATGATATTTTAAGTATCCGACTACCAAATTATGATGATGAGGATTATATTGCTTGGCAGCCCGAAAAAAAAATGGAATTTTCAGTGTTCGTAGAGCATACCGGTTAGCCATGGACGAAAAGGATTCTGTGGTGATTGGGTCCAGCCACAATACCCAAGGGGATCGCAGTATTTGGAATAATATCTGGAAGACAAATGTACCCCAAAAAGTACGTATTTTTACATGCAGACTAGCAACGGAGTCAAACTAATAGATTTCGTCGCATCCCAGGCCTCACCCCGATTTGTAATGTATGTGGGGCCGAGGATGAAACAGGCTTCCATATGGCACATCGATGCACATTTGCAAGGGCCCTGTGGCACGAACTCAAGGAGGTACGGAACCCGCCCCTGAGCATGAAATAGAATATACTGAAAGGGATTGGGTCCTAATCCTGCTAGATAAGGTGAGTGAAGATATAAAACAAAAATTTATGCTATTTTGGTGGCGTGTTTGGCACCATATAAATGACGCGATCTTCGCAAAAGGTAAAGCGAAAATTTCCCACTCTGCTCGTTTTCTGCAAAACTACCTTGCAAACCTCCGCTTGATTGCGGAGGGAACTTCTGAGATAGATCGAAAAGGGAAAAGTCCGATGGTTAAATTGCCATCTGTGCAACAACATGATAATACAAAGGAAAAAGGATGGACAAAGCCAGAGCTCGGATGGGCTAAGGTCAATGTTGATGGAAGCTTTTTGGAGGAAAGTAGGAGTGGAGCCTGGGGAGCTGTGATTCGAGACCATGATGGAAGAATTATCTTATCAGCTTGGGATTATATACCGCGGTGCAATGGAGCGGACTGCGCAGAAGCCATGGCTTGCCTAGAAGGACTACGAAAGGCAATGTCGGGGACGGATCTACCCTTAATCATCGAGACGGATTGCAGCTCGGTGACAAAGGCGCTTATCCTCTCGTTTATTGATAGATCGGAGGTTGGAACAATTGCAAAGGAGTTTCAAGCCATGAAAGGGAACAGAGAAGTTAGAGTTTGCAAAGTAGATAGAAGGGACAATAGGTTAGCTCATAGTCTTGCCCAGTTGGGGCGTAGAGAGTTGCGTGGTGGGGTTATGCAAGGCACAATGCCAACCTGCGTGTTGAGCGAGGCCTTGCACGATTGTACGAACTATATTTTCTCTACTTAATTAATACAACTCTCTATTTCAAAAAAAAAATCATCATCTGTAGCTAGCACACTTGGTATTGGGTCTTTGGGCGAGCAGTTGCTAAAGGTCAAATGGTTTGATTCCTAGTTTAGACACGATTTTCTGATATTTTGCTTTTTTTTGTAAAAGACTGAGACATCTTAAAAACCGGACGAAGCCTCAGTTCTGGGTTTTTTCGAATGGACCATCAGTGCGGTCCGGTTTTTAAAACTATACTTCCAGCAAACAAATATCAGGCAACTTGCGCACAGTCCATCCCTTATTTCCCATCATGGCGAGTGCAATATTTCGCTTGAAAAGATTCTTTATTACGTCCTTCGTTCATAAATATAAGATGTTTTAGATATTTTAATATGGACTACATACAAACTGAATTGAGTAAACAAACACACTAAAATGCGTCTATATACATTTAAATCTGAAAAAACATCTTATAATAATAGTGAACGTACGAGTAATTTTCAAATGTTATTAAGGTTTTATCATTTTATAAAATGCACACCTGCAAAATCTGTTGTTTGTTTTAATAAGGACAATAGTCACAAGCCACCAAAGACTTGAAAGAGCAAAGGTTGCCGTCGCACATTGTGACGAAGATTGACGACCGAGGAAGGTCACCGACAGTGCCAAAATCTCAATCTAGGACGCTTCGACAATCCCCGCCGTCCTCATGCTCAGCCGTCCTTGCCCATGGTGACTAAATCAATCGACAAAACGATACTCGTCGTTTCTATCGTATTTGAAGATCCTTAATATCCTCCCTGTCACAACAATCGCTTAGCAATGCAAGACCACAACGTCACTTGCGCTTTCCAAGGAGAGACCAGCCATATTAGGATGGAACAGGCCGATGTTGCCGCCGGCTTAGTTGTAGACATGATCGTAGCCACGGTCGTCTCACTATAGGCGTGGTCAGAAAATCTACCACCATTGCACAGCCATGCCCTCTACCTCAAGCCATTGTCTATAGATCACATCTCAACACCAAAGGCCACAAGAGGAAAGACCTCCCTATCGCCACTTTCATCAATCGGTGAAGGGGCTTAGCTAGTCCACTAGTTTATTGCATCAGAGAGGGGGAAGGGGGACATAGAGGTATGAGGCAGCGACTTATGTTTGGGCGGCGCCTGAAGGAGTTGAATCTGGCAGATCTCGGGTAGGGGGTCCTGAGCTGGTAATCTTGGCACGATGGTAACAGGACACAACAGAGACACGATGTTTACCCAGGTTCAGGCCCTCTCGAAGTGGTAAAACCCTACGTCCTGCTTTGTTATATTGATTGTGGATGGGGTACAGAGTAGAGGTTGGTCTACCTCGAGATTGTGTATGAATGAGTTTTTTCTCTGGAATATGAGATATCGACTAGACTAGCCTCCGCTTTATATAATGCACCGGAGGCCTAGGATAACAGGTGTCCTAGTCGACTACCTCGATGGAGAGGAGTCCTTGTCTTGTATGCCAAGTCTTGTGGAATCCTTCCTCGTATGCGCTATGGGCTACCCGAAGTGGCCCGCTAATGAACGACCATGGGGGTGGTGGAGTCCTAGACTAGGGGTACTCACCACGCCGTATCCCGACTAGGTGGATCAGGCCGAGGACCCCCCATGGCGGTTCAGTAATGGGCCACTTCGGGCAACCCTTTACGTATACAAGGAATATTCCGCAAGACTTGGCGCACAAGACGAGGACTCCTCCAGATCCTACGCCTCCGGTACATTATATAAGTCGAGGCCAGGCTAGTTGATAGAGGATATTCCAGATCATTAGGTGGCCCATACTGGTCCCTGCTGGTAGTCACCGCAACGTGATGGGAGTTCGGGACGGTTCCGAAGCGATCTACGCGCGGGAACAAATCTTCATGCTCGGTGCCGGCATCCTAGGTGTTCGACTGGTCGCCTCGGCTGGATTTAGGACTGTGCTACACATCTCGTCAATATCGGACGAGTGCCTTCATCAAAATCAAATCCGATCTCAATTAAGATCATGGAGGAATCGTCCATGGAGCTCGAGGGCTCAATGTCAACACTGTCCTCAGGCGACCGTGAAGTTTTTCTGGACAGCGGATTCGTGTTCGCCGTCCCCGTCTCCTCGAGCGTCGCTTTGACGATTGCTTTAGTGGAATTATGCGGAATTGAGTCTGATACGTCCATTTTGCATCATGTTTTCCTACTGTTATTTATGATGTTTTTGATCAATATAATACTTTGTGGTGCCATTCTAATGCCTTTTCTCTCCTAATTTGCAAGATTTACATGAAGAGGGAGATTGCCGACAGCTGGAATTCTAGACCTAAAAAAGCTACATCAGAGATACCTATTCAGCACAACTCCAAATGAGCTGAAATTTCACGGAGAATTATTTTGGAATATATAACAAATACTGGAAAAAAGAAATACCAGAGGAGGCCACCCAGGTGCCCACAAGGCACCAGGGCGTGCCCTGGTGGCTTGTGGGGCCCCTGGCCAGCCTCCATGGCCCATCTTCTACTATATGAAGCCATTTCCCTAGAAAAAATAAGGAGGGGACTTTCGAGATGAAGCGCCACTGTCTCGAGGCGGAACCTGGGCAGGAGCACTTTTGCTCTCCGGCGGAGCGATTCCGCCGTGGATACTTCCCTTCGGGAGGGGGAAATCGAAGCCATCGACATCAGCAACAACCCTCTCATTGTGGGAGGACCAATCTTCATTAGCATCTTCACCAGCGTAGCATCTCATCTCAAACCCTAGTTCATCTCTTATATTCAATCCTTGTCTCAAATAAAACCTCTGATTGGTACCTGTGGGTTGCTAGTAGTGTTGATTACATCTTGTAGTTGACGCTAGTCGGTTTATTTGGTGGAAGATTATATGTTCAGACCCTTGATGCTATTCAATACCCCTCTGATCTTGGACATGAATATGATTTTTGAGTAGTTACTTTTGTTCTTGATGACATGGGAGAAGTCTTGTCATAAGTAATCATGTGAATTTGGTAACGTTCGATATTTTGATGATATGTATGTTGTTGCTTCCTTTAGTGGTGTCATGTGAACGTCGACTACATGACACTTCACCATCTTTGGGCCTAAGAGAAGGCATTGTGGAGTAGTAATTAGATGATGGGTTGGTAGAGTGACAGAAGCTTAAACCCTAGTTTATGCGTTATTCCGTAAGGGGCTGAATTGAATCCATATGTTTGAAGCTATGGCTAGATTTATCTTAACTCTTCTTTCGTAGTTGAGGATGCTTGAAAGAGGGGTTAATCATAAGTGCAAGGCTTGTCCAAGTACGAACAATACCCAAGCACGGGTCCACCCACATATCAAATTATCAAAGTAGCGAATGCGAATCGAACAAACATGATGAAAGTGACTAGATGAAATTTCCATGTGTACTCAAGAACACGTTGCTTATTATAACAGACCGTTCCGGCCTGTCCTTTGATACAAAAGGATTGGGCTACCTTGCTGCCCCTTTGTCACCTTTACTACTTGTTGCTCGTTACAAATTACCTTGCTATCAAACTATCTGTTATCGACAATTTCAGTGCTTGCAGAAAATACCTTGCTGAAATCCGCTTGTCATTTCCTTTTGGTCCTCGTTGGGTTCGACACTCCTACTTATCGAAAGGACTACGATTGCTCCCCTATTCTTGTGGGTCATAAGAGGCTACAACAACACTGTAAAATTTCATCGTATTCCGATGGAGAATCTCTAGCAATCTCCGATACCGGAGCCCCGTCGAATCTGGATGGGAATCTGAATGAGTTTGGGGCAAGGGGTTCAGCGGGCAGCTTGGACATATTTTGGAAGATCCAACCGTTCATCGGCTGCAGAATTCCTATACTGATCACCCCTCAAGATTTAGCTCGATCCGACCGTTCAAACTCCGGGAAACATCCAATGAGTGCATCAATTTTCGGACCTGTTTTCTGCGCAAAAACGAATCCAACTCGAGTTCATCTTTTTTATGAACAGGATATCGGACGTTCTTTTTGAAGGAATTTCTTTCCAGTGCTTGGCATCGCGAAGGAAAAATAATCATCGAGACAAAATCATTGACCCAAAGATTACACGGGGAGGGCAAACCGGCAGCGCCTCACGATCACTTCATCAAGTCGGCATGGACCGCGTTACAAATTTTGACCTGTGTTGGCATCGCTGTGCCGCCTCTTCTTCAAGCTGACATCGAACACGCTGACCTGCTTCGACACCTCGGTTGACATGGAGGCTCCGGCGTCTCCCCGTTGACCCGCTCCAACACCTCGGCTGGACAGGGGGCTTCGCCATCTCTTCATCAACCTATTTCAGGGACTTCGATGTCACCTGCGGACCAACACTATCATGATAGCTGGACCGGGGGCTTCGCCCTGCCACAATCTCGGACCACGTCATCAATAACGAGCGCATTAACTAGCTAAGTTGCTTTCCTGCTCATTTTTCTTAATTTTAAATTCTGCTCGGTTCGACTAAGCATCATATTCTTGTTAAACAAAAAAGCTTTTTGTTAAAAAACTTTGTTTGCTAAAAACATTGTTTGTTAAAAACAACTTTCTTTTCCCAATTCAACTGGGGCTCTTAAATTACTATGCGTCATTTTCAAATATTTTCTTCTAAGTCATTACAAAATCTTTTTCTACTACTCCTTTCCCCGATGCGAGTGTGTGGTCAATAGCTGGATTGTCTGGTTTCTCTCCAGAGCCGCTCAAGCTTAGTTTGCTAAACTAGCCTGAGAAGCACACCACATTCGGGAAGGAAGGTTGAAGCTGAAGGCTGACCCACTTGAAGTCTGGAGACCGGACGTATCATGTTAAAGCACGACAGAAGTACCAACTAATTTTAAGACCAATTTGGGATTGGCACCAAAAACATTGATAGAACGCCAGATGCCTTTGAAGCATCGGCAATATGTTGGGAAACGTTGCATGGAAAACAAAAACTTTTCTACGCACACGCAATGATATATCCATGGAAATGCATAGCAACAAGAGGGGAGAGTGTGTCTATGTACCCTCATAGACCGTAAGCGAAAGCGTTTAACAACGTGGTTGATGTAGTCAAACTTCTTCGCGCTCCAACCGATCAAATACCAAACGTACGACACGTCCGTGTTCTGCACACGTTCAACTCGGTGAAGTCCTCCGCCTTCTTGATCCAGCAAGATGGCGAGGTAGTAGATGAGTTCCGGTAGCACGACAGCGTGGTGACGGTGATGGTGAAGTGATCTCCGCAGGGCTTCACCTAAGCACTACGAAAATATGACCGGGGTGTAAACGGTGGAGGGGCGCCGCACACGGCTAGGCAATTGTCTGTTGTGTGCTAGGTGCCCCTCCCACATATATATAGGTGGGAGGGAGGGTGGAGCAGCCAAAAGAGGCGCCCAAGTAGGAGGAATCCTACTTGGGGTCCCTCCCAAGCCGCTCCCCCCTTTCCTTATTTGGAGTGCGGGGAAAGGCAGGGGAGGGTGGCGCCCCCCTTTCCTTTCTCCCATGAGAGGGAAAGGCGGGAGGGGCTAGCCCTCCCCTTTTTCCTTCCCTAGGGCTGGCCAAACAAGGTTGGAGGCGCACCAGCCCCCTTGTGGGCTGGTCTGTCCCCTCCTTTGGCCCATAAGGCCCATAACTTGCCGGGGGGGGGGGGTGCCCGGAACCCCTTCCGGTGACCCGATTCCTTCACGGTACGTCCCAAAACACTTCAGGTGTCCAAATACCATCGTCCTATATATCAATCTTTACCTCTCGACCATTTTGAGACTCCTCGTCATGTCTGTGACCTCATCCGGGACTCCGAACAATATTCGGTCACCAAAACATATAACTCATATAACACTATATCGTCAACGAACGTTAAGCATGCGGACCCTACGGGTTCGAGAACTATGTAGACATGATCAAGACACCTATCCGGTCAATAACCAATAGCGGAACCTGGATGCCCATATTGGCTCCTACATATTCTACGCAGATCTTTATTGGTCGAACCGTTATGACAACATACGTAATTCCCTTTGTCCATCGCTATGTTACTTGCCCGAGATTCGATCGTCGGTATCTCTATACCTAGTTTAATCTCGTTACCGCCAAGTCTCTTTACTCATTCCGTAATACATCATCTTGCAACTAACTCATTAGTCACTTTGCTTGCAAGGCTTCTTATGATGTGTATTACCGAGAGGGCCCAGAGATACCTCTCCGATACTCGGAGTGACAAATCCTAATCTTGATCTATGCCAACTCAACAAACACCTACGGAGATACCTGTAGAGCATCTTTATAATCACCCAGTTACGTTGTTACATTTGATAACACACAAGGTATTCCTCCGGTATCCGGGAGTTGCATAATCTCATAGTCGAAGGAATATGTATTTGACATGAAGAAAGCAATAGCAATAAACTGAACGATCATTATGCTAAGCTAACAGATGGGTCTTGTCCAGCACATCATTCTCCTAATGATGTGATCCCATTATCAAATGACAACACATGTCCATGGTTAGGAAACCTTAACCGTCTTTAATCAACGACCTAGTCTAGTAGAGGCTCACTAGGGACATGGTATTTTTTTATGTATTCACACATGTATTTAAGTTTCCGATCAATACAATTCTGATGTCTACTACGCAACCTTCTTCTTGTAGACGTTTTTGGGCCTTGAAGGCAGAGGTTTGTAGGACAACGGCAAATTTCCCTCAAGTGGATGACCTAAGATTTATCAATCCGTGGGAGGCGTAGGTTGAAGATGGTCTCTCTCGAACGACCCTGCAACCAAATAACAAAGAGTCTCTTGTGTCCCCAACACACCCAATACAATGGTAAATTGTATAGGTGCACTAGTTCGGCGAAGAGGTGGTGATACAAGTGCAATATGGATAGTAGATATAGGTTTTTGTAATCTGAAAATATAAAAACAACAAGGTAACTAACAGTAAAAGTGAGCGAAAACAGTATTGCAATGCTAGGAAATAAGGCCTAAGATTCATACTTTCATTAGTGCAAGTTCTCTCAACAATGATAACATAATTAGATCATATAACAATCCCTCAACGTGCAACAAAGTGTCACTCTAAAGTCACTAATAGTGGAGAACAAACGAAGAGATTATTGCAGGGTACGAAACTACCTCAAAGTTATTCTTTCTGATCGATCTATTGGGCTATTCCTATAAGTGTCACAAACAGCCCTAGAGTTCGTACTAAAATAACACCTTAAGATACACATCAACCAAAACTCTAATGTCACCTAGATACTCCAATGTCACCACAAGTATCCGAGGGTTTGATTATACGATATGCATCACACAATCTCATATTCATCTATTCAAACCAACACAAAGTACTTAAAAGAGTGCCCCAAAGTTTCTACCGGAGAGTCAAGACGAAAACGTGTGCCAACCCCTATGCATAAGTTCACAAGGTCACAAAACCCGCAACTTGATCACCAAGACATACATCAAGTGGATCACGTGAATATCCCATTGTCACCACAGATAAGCACATGCAAGACATACATCAAGTGTTCTCAAATCCTTAAGGACTCAATCCGATAAGATAACTTCAAAGGGAAAACTCAATCCATTACAAGAGGGTAGAGGGGGAGAAACATCATAAGATCCAACTATAATAGCAAAGCTCGCGGTACATCAAGATCGTGCCAAATCAAGAACACGAGAGAGAGAGAGAGATCAAACACATAGCTACTGGTACATACCCTCAGCCCCGAGGGTGAACTACTCCCTCCTCGTCATGGAGACCGCCAGGATGATGAAGATGGCCATCGGTGATGATTTCCCCCTCCGACAGGGTGCCGAAACACGGTCCCGATTGGTTTTTGGTAGCTACAAAGGCTTGCGGTGGCGGAACTCCCGATCTAGGTTTATTTCTGGGGGTTTCTGTATTTATAGGAATTTTTGGCGTTGGTTTCAAGTCAGAGGGTCCACGAGGAGCCCACAAGGTCGGAGGGCGCGCCCTTCACCCTTGTGGAGGCCTCGTGGCTCTTCTGGCCCAACTCTTCTGCCTCGGGGGCTTCTTCTGGTCCATAAAAAATCACCATAAATTTTCAGCTCATTTGGACTCCATTTGATATTCCTTTTCTGCGCAACTGAAAAATAAGGAAAAAACAGAAACTGGCACTGGGCTCTAGGTTAATAGGTTAGTACCAAAAATCATATAAAATAGCATATAAATACATATAAAACATCCAAGATGGATAATATAATAGCATGGAACAATAATATTTTATAGATACGTTGGAGACGTATCAAGCATCCCCAAGCTTAATTCCCGCTCGTCCTCGAGTAGGTAAATGATAAAAATAGATTTTTTGATGTGGAATGCTAGCAAGTGCACAAGTTTGACCGATGATAATTTCAATCACTTTTTCTAGCATCATTATATATCATAACAGTAGCTCATTTCATAAAACTTCTCATGATCAAGTAACAAGCAATTCACATGTTAAAGCATAGACCATAAACTTTCTTGAAAAGTAACAAACTGTATTCTCAGTCATCAAACGATTGTAATTCATCTTATTTTCAGGAAGGGTCTATGTAAGAGCTTTGATTTAGCAAATCCCACATACTCAACTATCATATAGTCTTCCATGATAGCTACCACTCAAAGCATATTTTTGGAACAAATAGCATCCATCAAACACAGAGAAAGATAGGCGCTTAATGTTTCGCCTCCCAACTTATTTATCATATAGATAATTGTCAACAATAATAATTCATGATCAAATATATTTGAATGGCCATATATGCTTAGATCTTTCCCCATCACATGATGCTTGCCAATTAAAGAGTAGGTTGGAATGAGAAGGAATACTACCAACTCTTGCATAAAAGTAAAAGATAGGCCCTTCGCAGAGGGAAGCAGGGATTTGCAGAGGTGCCAGAGCTCGAAGCTTTTAAAACAGAGATGAAAATAATTTTGATAGGTATGCTTTCATTCTCAACATAACAACCAAGAGTTCCCAATATCTTCCATACTAGATACATTATAGGCGATTCCCAAACAGAAAGGTAAAGATTTTACTCCCCCTCCACCAACAATCACATTCCACGGCTGGTCCGAAACAACGGGTACCATCCAACTATCGACAATCCTGGGGGAGTTTTATTTAATTATTTGCAATTTCGTTTTTGATCTTTTGATCATAGGACTGGGCATCCCAATCAGCAGCCACTCTCTCGTGAATGATAAGTGAATAAACACTCATCGTGAGAATAACCCACCTAGCATGGAAGATACTGACAGCCCCTAGTCGCTACATGAGCGATTCAGGCATACAAAACAGATTATTATTTGAAGGTTTAGAGTTTGGCACATGCAAATTTGCTTGGAACGGCAGGTAAATACCGCATATAGGTAGATATGGTGGACACTCATGGAAGAAACTTGGTTCAAGGATTTCGGATGCACAAGCAGTATTCTCGCTTAGTACAAAAATTTAGGCTAGCAAAAGATTCTAAATATCAAGCACCACATGTTGGAGGATCCATAACAATATAACTTCTATACAAATATACCCAAGCATAACTCATTATGTTGTCTTTCTTGTTCAACTTCAACTAATTTGCTCAAGTTTGAAAATAATTAATGGAGCTCACAATCATAGAATATGTCCAAGATAGTATATTTATATGTGAAATCTCTCTTCCTTCAATATTCTTTCATGAATTGTTCAAAGTGACCAATACAATGTTTGCTAACTTTCAATAAATTTACCACCTCTACTTCTTATATGTGAAGTCATTACTCCCATGGGATAAGCATATGAAACATATATAAATTCAGATTTATGATATTCAATTCATTCAACATGTACTCATAGGATATAAGTGAAGCACGTGAGTAAATGAAAAAACTACTCCAAAAAGATATAAGTGAAGATCAATGAGTAGTCAAATAATTATTTAGCTATGTGAGGACTCTCTCTCATTTAAGTATTTCAGATTTCAAGTAATTTATTAAAACAGCAAGCAAAACAAAATAAAATGACATTGCAAGGATAACACATATCATGTGAAGAAGAAAAACTTAGGCTCAACCAAAACTGACCGATAGTTGTTGAAGAAGAAAGGTGGGATGCCAACCGGGGCATCCCAAAGCTTAGATGCTTGAGACTTCTTGAAATATTAATTAGAGATGCCTTGGGCATCCCCAAGCTTGAGCTCTTGTGTATCCATAATTCTTCTCATATCATGGTTTCCCTAATTCTTAAAACTTCATCCACACAAAACTCAACAAGAACTCGTGAGATAAGTTAGTACAAATCCATGCTAAACCTTATCATTGTCTACTATAGAAAATCACTAAAATTATAATTTGACATTGCATACTAAATGCCGCTGCATATTTAACACTCCTATCCTCAAATAGAATCATGAAACAAGCAAGCATATGCAAACAATGCAATCATAACAGCAATCTATCTAAACAGGATTGTCTGTAAAGAATGCAAGAGGAATCATACTTCCCTAACTCCAAAAATTCTGAAAAATTACCACACTGTAGATAAATTTGTTGTTTCTCATTGTGTAAAAATTTCAATATTTTATCATGTTCTGACTATTCACAAATATTCAAAACATAACAGCAAAGTTTCTGTTTTTAAAACAGCAACATATGGACTTGCAAAATAAGTATGGTAAAGGCTAGACTTGACCTTTTTATTGAAATAAAAGATGCAAAACATTACTCTAAATAAAATCAAGCAAATACTAACAAAAGAAAATGATGATCCAAGCAAAACTCATATCATGTGGTGAATAAAAATATAGCCTCAAGTAAATTTACTGATGAACGAAGACGAAAGAGGGGATGTCATCCGGGGCATCCCCAAGCTAAGTTGCTTGGGTATTCCTTGAATATTACCTTGGGGTGCCTTGGGAATCCCCAAGCTTAGGCTCTTTCCACTCCTTATTCCATAGTCCATCGAAACTTTACCCAAAACTTGAAATCTTCACAACACAAAACTTAACAGAAAACTCGTGAGCTCCGTTAGTATAAGAAAGCAAATTATTCACTTTGGTACTGTCAAGACAAGATTCATAATTTTTGTCACATGATGCCTACTGTACCCTATCATTTCTACAATTTATATTAAGCAATATAAGCCATAGAAACTAGAAAACAAGCAAACTATGCATCGAAAACAGAATCAGTCAAAAACAGGACAGTCTGTAGTAATATGTAACTCTCGAATACTTGTGTAACTCAAAAACTTCTGAAAATTAGGACAATCTAGACAATTTGTATATCAATCTTGTGTCAAAAATGCAGATCAAAAGCACGTTCCAGTGAATTTTCAAAATTCCTGGACTGAGAGCAAAAGTTTCTGGTTTTGCACAAAATCAAGCTAACTATCACCATAGACCATCCCAAAGGTCTTACTTGGCACTTTATTGAAACAAAAGCTATAAAACATGATTACTACAGTATCCTAATCATGTGAACAAAAAAAATAGTAGGTATAAATGTTGGGGGACTCTCCCAACAAGCACTTTTTTCTTTAAAATCCTTTTAGCTAGGCATGATGATTTTAATGATGCTCACACAAAAGATAAGAATTGAAACATAATGGGAGCATCATGAAGCATATGAAAAGCACATTTAAGTCTAACCCACTTCCTATGCATAGTGATTTTGTGAGCAAACAACTTATGGGAACAAGAATCAACTTGCATAGGAAGGCAAAACGAGTGCAACTTCAAAAATTTCAACACATAGAGAGGAAACTTGATATTTTAGCAATATGTAAGAGCACATGTTCCTCTCTCATAGTAGTTTTCACTAGCATCATGAATGAATTCAACAATATAACTATCACATAAAGCATGCTTTTCATGATCCAAAAGCATAGAAATTTTACTACTCTCCACATAAGCAAATTCCTTCTCATGAATAGCAGCGTGAGCAAACTCAACAAAATAACTATCATGTGAGGCATAATCCAATTGAAAATTAAAATCATGATGACAAGTTTCATGGTTATCATTATTATTTATAGCATACATGTCATCACAATAATCATCGTAGATAGGAGGCATGCTATCATCATAATAAATTTGCTCATCAAAACTTGGGGGACTAAAAATATCATCTTCATCAAACATAGCATCCCCAAGCTTGTGGCTTTGCATATCATTAGCATCATGGATATTCAAAGAATTCAAACTAACAACATTGCAATCATGCACATCATTCAAAGATTTAGTGCCAAACATTTTAATGCATTCTTTTTCTAACACTTTGGCACAATTATCGGAATCCTTATTTCCACGAAAGACATTAAAAAGGTGAAGCATATGAGGCAACCTCAATTCCATTTTTTGTAGTTTTCTTTTATAGACGTAACTAGTGACAAAACAAGAAACTAAAAGATTCGATTGCAAGATCTAAAGATATACCTTCAAGCACTAACCTCGCCGGCAACGGCGCCAGAAAAGTGCTTAGTTGACGGGGTGTGAGTGCCGCTTACCTAGCCTCCACGGCAACGGGCCAGAAAAGATCTTGATGTCTACTATGCAACCTTATTCCTGTAGACGTTGTTGGGCCTCCAAGTGCAGAGGTTTGTAGGACAGCAGCAAATTTCCCTCAAGTGGATGACCTAAGGTTTATCAATCCGTGGGAGGCGTAGGTTGAAGATGGTCTCTCTCGAACAACCCTGCAACCAAATAACAAAGGGTCTCTTGTGTCCCCAACATACCCAATACAATGGTAAATTTTATAGGTGCACTAGTTTGGCGAGAGATGGTGATACAAGTGCAATATGGATAGTAGATATAGGTTTTTGTAATCTGAAAATATAAAAACAGCAAGGTAACTAACGGTAAAAGTGAGCGAAAACGGTATTGCAATGCTAGGAAATAAGGCCTAAGGTTCATACTTTCACTAGTGCAAGTTCTCTCAACAATGATAATATAATTAGATCATATAACAATCCCTCAACGTGCAACAAAGAGTCACTCCAAAATCACTAATAGCAGAGAACAAACGAAGAGATTATTGTAGGGTATGAAACCACCTCAAAGTTATTCTTTCTGATCGATCTATTGGGATATTCCTATAAGTGTCACAAATAGCCCTAGAGTTTGTACTAAAATAACACCTTAAGATACACATCAACCAAAACCCTAATGTCACCTAGATACTCCAATGTCACCACAAGTATCCACGGGTTTGATTATACGATATGCATCACACAATCTCAGATTCATCTATTCAAACCAACACAAAGATCAAAGAGTGCCCCAAAGTTTCTACCGGAGAGTCAATACGAAAACGTGTGCCAACCTTGCGTAAGTTCACAAGGTCACAGAACCCGCAAGTTGATCACCAAAACATACATCAAGTGGATCGCGTGAATATCCCATTGTCACCACAGATAAGCACATGCAAGACATACATCAAGTGTTCTCGAATCCTTGAAGACTCAATCCGATAAGATAACTTCAAAGGGAAAACTCAATCCATTACAAGAGGGTAGAGGGGGGGGGACATCATAAGATCCAACTATAATAGAAAAGCTCGCGGTACATCAAGATCGTGCCAAATCAAGAACACGAGAGAGAGAGAGATCAAACACATAGCTACTGGTACATACCCACAGCCCCGAGGGTGAGCTACTCCCTCCTCGTCATTGAGATCGCCGGGATGATGAAGATGGCCACCTGTGATGATTTCCCCCTCCGGCGGGGTGCCGGAACAGGGTTCCGGTTGGTTTTTGGTAGATACAAAGGCTTGCGGTGGCGGAACTCCCAATCTAGGTTTATTTCTGGGGGTTTCTGTATTTATAGGAATTGTTGGCGCCGGTTCAAGTCAGGGGGTCCACGAGGAGCCCACAAGATCGGAGGGCACGCCCGGGGGGTAGGGCGCGCCCTCCACCCTTGTGGAGGCCTCGTGGCTCTTCTGGCCCAACTCTTTTGCTTCGGGGGCTTCTTCTGGTCCATAAAAAATCACCGTAAATTTTCAGCTCATTTGGACTCCATTTGATATTCCTTTTCTACGAAACTCAAAAATAAGGGAAAAAAAACTAGCACTGGGCTCTAGGTTAATAGGTTAGTCCGAAAAATCATATAAAATAGCATATAAATGCATATAAAACATCCAAGATGGATAATATAATAGCATGGAACAATAAAAAATTATAGTTACGTTGGAGAGGTATCAAATTCTAGCATGAATAATAAACCTTTATCATGAATAAGAAAATATAAAATAACAACTTTATTATTGCCTCTAGGGCATATTTCCTTCACAATATTGGTAGGTGGCGGCGACTAGAGCCGAACCCGCCAAAAGCCAACGTACTCCTTCGAGTCCTTGGCAAAATGTCATCAGTATTCTCGAGCCATCATGTATCACCCCTAGTCTAGAACTCCGACAATAGCCCCTGAACCATTTTTGAAGTTGGCAACGCTCCTCGGTTCTTCCGAACTGTTCTCCGTATGCGGTCTTCAGTCTTGAAAGCTGGTTCAACAAATCAACCCTCTCCGATCTCGAGTATCTCAAAGGTGTATCCAAAGAGTTCACATGTCGGGCATCCAAGGAGCCCCTTCTAGGTTCCCTTAGTATTTATCAGACGTCTTGTTATTTTCGTGCGACACCTCTGGTTAATTTTTTTCCCATGCAATGGTGTGTACTTGCAGCCAAGCGCCAACGTCGTACTGCATCTAAGGTGACATAGACCACCTCGGTCTTGAAAATTTTGAAGGAGTTTAGTCGAGCTTCACGCTGGAAAAGTCTCATGTGGAGCCAGCCACTCGCGTCGGCCTCCATGCGAAACTACTTCCGAGGTGGTGCACCACCTCGGTCTTGGGCCATTTTTTGCCATTTTTTTCTGATTGGTGCAATTCATTCTCTGCTGAGATGTGTAGCCAATGGCCCTCAAGGTGTGCGCCAGCCTAAAATATGGCTTGCACATGAAGAATAGAATAAAACCGCTAATCCGAGTAGCCCCGGGGATACCTGGTTGATTTGCGAAATCGGCCTGAGGATCAAATCCTTGATCAGCACCATACATTAGGAACAGAAATGCGGTGTGCTGTAGCCGCCGAGCCTCTGTCAGGTGTGGCCAACCGACCTGAGGATCATAACCTGCTCGGAAACCGTATTGCATTGAACTTTTCTGCATTGAATCGTCAATGCAGTAGGCCCCGAGACTTGAGTTGGACAACATGGAAACCCTAAGATCGTATCTCCTACGGAACTAGTTCAGCTAACGTTTGCATTTTGCCATTGCCAAGGTGTAGCTTGGCAGGGAAGATGTCAAACTACGAGTCAGAAAAGAATTTTTTGTTGGAGATATGCCCTAGAGGCAATCATGTATGATGGTATTTCCCATGTGTTTATGAATAAAGATAGTCCTTGGACATTATCAGTGATGTGTATCAGCAAGTACGTGACTTGTTTGTGGGACTATAAATTGTATGATGACTATCCCAAAAGGTCCCAAGTCAAAATGGCTGTGTGGACACGCAGCCAAATAGAGTAGCATATGACACAGCGGATGGTTCGGTCTCACTAGCCATGGAGCATTGGATGCTAGCCGGATAATATGGACTTGAAAGGATCTGGTCGGATTTGACATAGTCGGATTCGAGTCCAGATAAGGTCCGAGTCGGACAGACCCCACTATGAGACGTAGTGATATGTCATCTCTGACTCTCTACTTCAACGTACGTTCTATGTCCTAAGACCTGAGCTAGCGCATGTACTCGGGATGGAGACAGACCTACTTTGCGGCCGACTAAATGCTACTCCGTAACTGGGAAATTATAATGGTAGGTTTCAAACTTGTCCAGACCCATGCTGTGAGACATGGTCGAGCAAGATGAGATTTGCCCCTTCGATCAGGAGAGATATACTCTGGACCCTTCGTATGATCTGACCAAGATAAGCATGGCCATGCGACAAGGATTATGAGATAATCCAGTTGGTGGTCGGCATCACTGAAATGAGAAAGAGGCTGGTTTAGCACAATGATGACATATTCATCTTGAGTTCGGCAACATATATCGTGTGGCAAAGGGAACAGAAGTGTGACATGTTGCAAGGTTCGTAAAATAACTTTACACACACATGGGAGTTGGCACGTTCTGCTAGGAGCTGCAACCAACTATCGACTCGGGTTGTATTGTGTAAGCGATACGTCTCGAATGTATCTATAATTTTTTATTGTTTCATGCTATTATATTATCAATCTTGGATGTTTTATATGCTATTTTATATCATTTTTTGGGACTAACCTATTAACCTAGTGCCAAGTGCCAGTTGTTGTTTTTTCCTTGTTTTTGCCTCTACAGAAAATCAATGCCAAACAGAGTCAAAATGGAACAAAACTATTTGATGATTTTTCTTGGACCACAAGACACCCTACAAGCTTCGGGAGGAGGCTAGAGAGCCACGAGGCGACGACAAGCTCGTAGGGCGCGCCCCCGGGGGGCCCTCCAAGCTTGTGGGCTCCCTGTGGCTCATCTTACCCTAATTCTTCTTCTATAAGTACCCAAATATTCCCCATAGACCAGAGGACACATAAAAAATACTTATCCACCGCCGCAAGTTCTGTCTTCACGAGATCCCATCTGGAGGCCTTTTTCGAAAATCTGCCGGAGGGGGATTCGATCACGGAGGGCTTCTACATCAACCTTGCCGCCTTTCCGATGATGTGTGAGTAGTTTACCACAAACCTATGGGTCCATAGCTAGTAGCTAGATGGCTTCTTCTCTCTCTTTGATCTTCAATACAATGTTCTCCTCAATGTTCTTCGAGATCTATTCGATGTAATCTTCTTTTGCGGTGCGTTTGTTGAGATCCGATGAATTGTTGGGTTATGATCAGATTATCTATGAATATTATTTGAGTCTTCTCTTAACTCTTTTATGCATGATTAAGATAGCTTTGTATTTCTCTCCGATCTATTGATTTGGTTTGGCCAACTAGATTGATATTTCTTGCCATGGGAGAGGTGATTTGTAATGGGCTCAATCTTGCGGTGCATATTCCCAGAGACAGAAAGGGACATGACACGTATTTGTATTTTTGCCATTAAGGATAAAAAGATGGGGTTTGTTCATATTGATTGGATATATCCCTCTACATCATGTCATCTTGCTTATTGCATTACTCCATTCTTGTTAACTTAATACACTAGATGCATGCTGGATAGCGGTCGATGTGTGGAGTAACAGTTAGTAGATGCAGGCAGGAGTCGGTCTACTTGTCATGAACGTGATGCCTATATTCCTGATCATTGCCTGAGATATCTTCATAACTATGCGCTTTTCTATCAATTGCTCAACCGTAATTTGTTTACCCGTCGTATGCTTTCTTTCAAGAGAGAAGCCTCTAGTGAAAACTATGGCCCCCAGGTCTATTTTATCATATTATTTTCAGATCTATAAAAACAAAAACCCAAAAATACCTTGCTGCAATTTATTTACCTTTATCTTATTTTGCACTTTTACTCATCCTTTATATCTATTGATAACCCACAAGTATAGGGCATCGTTTGTAGCCTTCTTCGATAATAAGAGCGTCGAACCCAACAAGGAGCTAAAGGTACAACAAATATTCCCTCAAGTTCTATCGACCACCGATACAACTCTACGCACACTTGACGTTTGCTTCACCTATAACAAGAATAAAACTAGAAGTACTTTGCGAGAATAAAACTACGAATAAATTGTAAGGTAATAAAAGTAGATAGCTCTTGTTAACAAGAAAGTCATTTGTCCCTAGGCAATCGATAACAAGTACCGGTAATCATTCTTGCAATTTTATATGAGGGAGAGGCATGAGCTAACATACTTTCTCTACTTGGATCATATGCACTTATGATTGGAACTCTAGCAAGCATCCGCAACTACTAAAGATCATTAAGATCGTGAAACGCAACCATAGCATTAAGTATCATGTCCTCTTTATCACTAGAGGAATCAGGAACTTTGCCGTCAGCCATGGCGGATGGCAAAGGCACACATAGCGGACGACAAAGACCTTTGCCGTCGGCCAGCTGACGGCAACACGTCCGGCTGAACAGGCTATGGCAAAGGCTTCTATGCCATCTGCTGGCGGACGACAAAGATAGAAAGGTCTTTGTCGTCCGCCAGCCGACGGGAAAGAGCCTGGACGGCGCACGTGTCAGCTTAGGTCCGTTAAGGGGTTAACGGCGTGCATTGCCGTCGGCTGGCGGATGACAAAGACCTTTGTATCTTTGCCTTCAGCCAGCGGACGGCAAATAGCATTGAATCATTGCCGTCGGCCAGCGGACGGCCAAGCTTGCCATGTGGCAGCACCTGGGGGGCTTGCTTATTTGGTAGCTTTGCCGTCAGCTGGCTGACGACAAATATTAAACGTTCTTTGCCGTCCGCTGGCGGACGGCAAAGCAACAAAATAGGCAGCCTACTGCCCCAGGTTGCACAGGTAGCTGACACGTGGCATGTTTGCCGTCCGCTAGCCGATGGCAAAGCTCTTTGCTGTCCGCCAGCTGACGGCAAAGAGTTTATATAGCCCCTGTTTTTTTTTCTGTTTTTCTTGAAATCATTCAATTTGACAGAATTTCACACATATATATATACACACATATGAAAATACTTTCGACAAGCATACCAACACATATACATACCAAATCATATCCCTGCCATATGGATATGATCATCCAACACATATACATAGCAAATGGTTTCATCCAACACATATACATAGACAACATATCCAAAAACAAGCATACAATGGTTTCATCCATACATACATATATAGGTAGCAAGTTTGACATTGTTCATCATACAAAATCAAAACAAGAAGGAAGCATAAAGAGAAGAGTAGACTCCATCAACGCAAGCTTCCTCATCTAAAGCAAATCTGCAAATTGGGAAAGAAGCAAGTTAGAAGAAGAAGACTATCTAGAAAAAGAAGAAGAAGAAGAAGAAGAAGAGGAAGAAAAGGAAGAAGAAGAAGAAGAATTTTTCTTCTCTTTCTTTTTCTCCTCTCCTCTATTTTATTTTCTTCTTCTAATTAAGGTAGGTAAAAATGCCATTTTATTGCTAAGCTAGGTAAAAATGCTAAGTGTAGGTCATTTTAGAGCTAAGCTAGGTAAATAGGTCATTTTAGAGCTTACTAAGGTTATTATGTCATTTTCGAGGAAAGTAAGGTAAGTCTATATCATTTTGGAGGTAACAAAGATTATCATGACATTTTTTAGGAAAGAAAGCTAAGTATAGCTCATTTTTTGTCTAACTTAGGTAGTTATGCCATTTAGGAGGAAAGTAAGCTAAGTATGCATTTGTTGAGCAAAACACTAGAGAAAACTTACCCTCATCACAACAAATGCGATGAAGATCGCAACTAAGGTAAAGATTGATCCAACGGCATAATGATACCAAGCCTCATTATCAATGGCATATTTTCTAATCTTCTTAAGCTTCAGGCGCATTGCATCCATCTTCAAGCGCATTGCATTCATCTTCATCTTGTGATCATCGACGACATCGGCAACATACAACTCCAATGTCATCTTCTCTTCTTCAATTCTTTTAATTTTTTCTTTCAAATACTCATTTTTCTTTTTCAACTCAAATGTTCTTTCTTTGCATAATCTATCCGGGGGGGGGGGGAGATTGAGTGGAAAGACAAATACAGGCTAACAACTATATTGGGCTGCCGTCAGACCAAACACACTGAACCCATCCGTGCTGATGCCGACTCGAGGATGCCTAGGATCTACCGCTTTGTCATCATGTAATGCATCGAAGCTCTTCCATGCTTCACCGTCCGATGTGTGCACCATCATCAGCTTCCCATCTGCATCTAGTTGGGGTTTTTTGCCCATTTTGTGCCATGTCATATGTCTTGTCGTCTCTTCGACCATGAAAAGACGTTGAAGTCTTGGTACGATTGGCATATACCGAAGAACATTAACGGGTATTTTGGTCTGCGTCTTCTCACCCATACCGTTGTATACCACAACATACCTGGATGACTTGCAAATGGGACAATAGTTCAAGTCCGCATACTGAAGCCTAAATAAGACACATCCTTTCTCACAGGCATGTATCTTCTCATAGGGCATCTTAAGAGCACGGAGAATTTTGTCTGACTGGTACAGGTTTGCAGGTAGTACATGGCCTTTGGGTAGAAAACATCCAATTATTGTCATAATTGCGTCATAGCATTATCTGCCCAAGTTGAATTGAGCCTTCAGAGCCATTATTTGTGAGATGGCATCCAGCTGACAAAGCTCAGTATGCTCGTGGAGAGGACGTTTCGAAGACTCCAACATTTCATTGAAGGCCTTTGCAGATTCCTCCATCTCATCGTCCGAGTCCCGAGAATCATCAAAGTCTTGCACCATGTCTTGCATCCCGGTACCATGCTCGTCGGTGCAACGAAGAAGCACCTCGGCTCTGGCACGTTGGGCAGACTCGCCATGAAATGTCCACACCGTATAATCTAGCGTAAAACCCCACTTCTACAGGTGTTCGCCCATTTCATCCTGTGTCCTCTTGTGCCAATTGTTGCACCCGGCGCAGGGGCACCATGTTGTCCTCTGGCCATTTGCAAATGCGGCTCTCAGAAACCCCTTGGTTTTTGTTAACCATTCAGTGGTCATGTCTTTCTGACTAGTGTGACCGGTGTACATCCACGCACGATCAGTCATCTTGCCTAGCTAATGGACACATAAGATATATATATATATATATATATATATATATCGGCATGTATATATTCACCAGTTAATGGAGTTTGTCACTTTTATTACGTCCATGCAACCTAGACGCTAATAGGTAAAGATAGGTCATAATCCCGCTCGAGTATGTGTAGATTAGGTTCGTTTTCCCATGCTCTGCTCCGGATCCGATGCAAAATTTCGGCAGCACCTCCCCGCTGTTCTCCTGATACACGTCTCGGCAATAAGTAGAGAGGATGTGTACCCGCAGAACAACTGGGAGGCACTGACGAAATTCTGCATCGGATCCGGAGCAGAGCATATGGGAAAACGAACCCAATCTACACATACTCGGTCTGTCCATGGATAACATTGGACAATTCGAAAGAATCACGGTTATAAATATGCAAATGCATGCATATTTATAGATGTAACCCTTTCGAATGGGAGACGCATAGTGGTCATGCATACTGATGATTGAAGACTGATACGTCCATTTTGCATCATGCTTTTATATCGATATTTATTGCATTATGGGCTGTTATTACACATTATGTCACAATACTTATGCCTATTCTCTCTTATTTTACAAGGTTTACATAAGGAGGGAGAATGCCGACAGCTGGAATTCTGGGCTGGAAAAGGAGAAAATATTAGAGACCTATTCTGCACAACTCCAAAAGTCCTGAAACTCCACGAAAGTTATTTTTGGAAATAATAAAAAATATTGAGCGGAAGAAATACAACAGGGGGCCCACACCCTGGCCACGAGGGTGGGGGCGCGCCCTACCCCCGTGGGCGCGCCCCTGCCTCGTGGGCCCCCTGTTGGCCCTCCGGTGCCCATCTTCTGCTATATGAAGTCTTTCGTCCGAAGAAAAATCATAAGCAATCTTTCGGGACGATACTCCACGGCCACGAGGCAGAACCTTGGCCGAACCAATCTAGGGCTCCGGCAGAGATGTTCTGCCGGGGACACTTCCGTCCGGGAGGGGGAAATCATCGCCATCGTGATCACCAACGCTCCTCTCATCGGGAGAGGGCAATCTCCATCAACATCTTCACCAGCACCATCTCCTCTCAAACCCTAGTTCATCTCTTGTATCCAATTTTTGTCTCTAAGTCTGGGATTGGTACCTGTAGGTTGCTAGTAGTGTTGATTACTCCTTGTAGTTGATGCTAGTTGGTTTATTTGGTGGAAGATCATATGTTGATATCCTATATGCATATTAATACCCCTCTGATTATGAACATGAATATGCTTTGTGAGTAGTTACGTTTGTTCATGAGGACATGGGAGAAGTCTTGCTATTAGTAGCCATGTGAATTTGGTATTCGTTCGATATTTTGATGAGATGCATGTTGTCTATCCTCTAGTGGTGTTATGTGAACGTCGACTACATAACACTTCACCATTATTTGGGCCTAGAGGAAGGCATTGGGAAGTAATAAGTAGATGATGGGTTGCTAGAGTGACAGAAGCTTAAACCCTAGTTTATGCGTTGCTTCGTAAGGGGCTGATTTGGATCCATATGTTTCATGCTATGGTTAGGTTTACCTTAATACTTTTGTTGTAGTTGCGGATGCTTGCAATAGAGGTTAATCATAAGTGGGATGCTTGTCCAAGTAAGGGCAGCACCCAAGCACCGGTCCACCCACATATCAAATTATCAAAGTACCGAATGCGAATCATATGAACGTGATGAAAACTAGCTTGACGATAATTCCCATGTGTCCTCGGGAGCGCTTTTCTCTATATAAGAGTTTGTCCAGGCTTGTACTTTGCTACAAAAAGGATGGGGCCGCCTTGCTGCACTTTATTTAATTTTGTTACTTGTTGCTCGTTACAAATTATCCTATCACAAAACTATCTGTTACCTATAATTTCAGTGCTTGCAGAGAATACCTTGCTAAAAACCGCTTATCATTTCCTTCTACTCCTCGTTGGGTTCGACACTCTTACTTATCGAAAGGACTATGATAGATCCACTATACTTGTGGGTCATCAAGACTCTTATCTGGCGCCGTTGCCGGGGAGTGAAGCGCCTTTGGTAGGTGGAATTTGGTAAGGAAAATTTTATATAGTGTGCTGAAATTTACTGTCACTTGTTACTATGGAAAGTAATCCTCTGAGGGGCTTGTTCGGGGTTGTTGGGGATCGCAGCAGAAATTTAAAATTTTCTACGCATCACCAAGATCAATCTATGGAGTTTACTAGCAACGAGAGGGAAGGAGTGCATCTACATACCATTGTAGATCGCGAGCGGAAGCGTTCAAGTGAACGGGGTTGATGGAGTCGTACTCGTCGTGATCCAAATCACCGATGACCGAGCGCCGAACGGACGACACCTCCACGTTCAACACACGTACGGAGCAGCGATGTCTCCTCCTTCTTGATCCATCAAGGGGGGCGGAGAGGTTGATGGAGATCCAGCAGCACGACGGCGTGGTGGTGGAAGTAGCGGGGATCCCGGCAGGGCTTCGCCAAGCGCAAGCGGGAGGGAGAGGTGTCACGGGAGGGAGAGGGAGGCGCCAGGGGCTAGGGTACTGCTGCCCTCCCTCCCCCCACTATATATAGGGGTCCTGGGGGGCGCCGGCCCCCTGGAGATCCCATCTGAGGGGGGCGGCCAAGGGGGTGGCTTGCCCCCCAAGCCAAGTGGGGCGCCCCCCCACCACCAGGGTTTCCAACCCTAGGTGCAGGGGAGGCCCAAGGGGGGCGCACCAGCCCACCAGGGGCTGGTTCCCCTCCCCACTTCAGCCCATGGGCCCCTCCGGTACAGGTGGCCCCACCTGGTGGACCCCCGGGACCCTTCCGGTGGTCCCGGTACAATACCGATAATCCCCGAAACTTTCCCGGTGGCCGAAACTGGACTTCCTATATATAATTCTTCACCTCCGGACCATTCCGGAACTCCTCGTGACGTCCGGGATCTCATCCGGGACTCCGAACAACTTTTGGGTTTCCGCATACTAATATCTCTACAACCCTAGCGTCACCGAACCTTAAGTGTGTAGACCCTACGGGTTCGGGAGACATGCAGACATGACCGAGACGACTCTCCGGTCAATAACCAACAGCCGGATCTGGATACCCATGTTGGCTCCCACATGTTCCTCGATGATCTCATCGGATGAACCATGATGTCGAGGATTCAATCAATCCTGTATACAATTCCCTTTGTCAATCGGTACGTTACTTGCCCGAGATTCGATCGTCGGTATCCCAATACCTCGTTCAATCTCGTTACCGGCAAGTCACTTTACTCGTACCGTAATGCATGATCCCGTGACCAAACACTTGGTCACATTGAGCTCATTATGATGATGCATTGTCGAGTGGGCCCAGAGATACCTCTCCGTCATACGGAGTGACAAATCCCAGTCTCGATCCATGCCAACCCAACAGACACTTTCGGAGATACCCGTAGTGCACCTTTATAGTCACCCAGTTACGTTGTGACGTTTGGTACACCCAAAGCACTCCTACGGTATCCGGGAGTTGCATGATCTCATGGTCTAAGGAAATGATACTTGACATTGGAAAAGCTCTAGCAAACGAACTACACGATCTTTTGTACTATGCTTAGGATTGGGTCTTGTCCATCACATCATTCTCCTAATGATGTGATCCCGTTATCAATGACATCCAATGTCCATAGTCAGGAAACCATGACTATCTGTTGATCAACGAGCTAGTCAACTAGAGGCTCACTAGGGACATGTTGTGGTCTATGTATTCACACATGTATTACGATTTCCGGATAACACAATTATAGCATGAACAATAGACAATTACCATGAACAAGGAAATATAATAATAACCATTTTATTATTGCCTCTAGGGCATATTTCCAACAGGGGTATCTTCACCCCGACCAGTAGAGCAAAGAGTTGCTCCTCAACCTACTGAACCCACTGAAAATGAAAATGTCTGCTTTGAAATTCCTTCGGGTATGTTAGAAAAACTGCTAGCTAATCCTTTTGCAGGAGATGGAACAATGCATCCTGATGAGCACCTAATCTATGTTGATGAAGTTTGTGGATTATTTAAGCTTGCAGGTATACCCAATGATGTTATTGAGAAGAAGGTCTTCCCTTCATCTTTGAAGGGAGATGCATTGACATGGTATAGGCTATGTGATGATACGGGGTCATGGAACTACAAACGATTGAAATTGGAATTTCATCAGAAGTTTTATCCTATGCATCTTGTTCATCGTGATCGCAATTATATATATAATTTTTGGCCTCGCGAAGGAGAAATAATCGCTCAAGCTTGGGGGAGGCTTAAATCAATGTTATATTCATGCCCCAATCATGAGATCCCAAGAGAAATAATTATTCAAAGTTTTATGCTCGGCTTTCTGATAACAATCGCACCATGCTCGATACTTCTTGTGCTGGCTCTTTTATGATGAAGACTATTGAATTCAAATGGGATTTATTGGAAAGAATTAAACGCAACTCTGAAGATTGGGATCTCGACGAAGGTAAGGAGTCAGGTATGACACCTAAGTTTGATTGTGTTAAATCTTTTATGGATACCGATGTTTTCCGTAAATTTAGCACTAAATATGGACTTGACTCTGAGATAGTAGCTTCCCTTTGTGAATCTTTTGCTGCTCACGTTGATCTCCCCTAGGAGAAGTGGTTTAAATATCATCCTCCCATAGAAGTAAAAGTAGCTGCACCTATTAAAGTTGAAGAAAAGACTATCACTTATAATGATCCTATTGTTCCTACTACTTATGTTGAGAAACCACCTTTCCCTGTTAGAATAAAGGATCATGTTAAAGCTTCAACTATGGTTCATAAAAGCAATATTAGAACCTATACACCTCCTGAGCAAGTTAAAGTTGAACCTAATATTGCTATAGTTAAAGATATCTTGTCTGATAATATTGATGGGCATGTTATTCATTTCCGTGATGAAACTGCTAGAATTGCTAAACCTTGTGCTAAAGATAAACATAGACATGTGGTAGGCATGCCTGTTATTTCTGTTAAAATAGGAGATCATTGTTATTATGGCTTATGTGACATGGGTGCTAGTGCTAGTGCAATACCTATTGACTTATACAAAGAAATTATGCATGATATTGCACCTACTGAGTTAGAAGAAATTGATGTCACAATTAAACTTGCCAATAGGGATACTATTTCACCCATGGGAATTGTTAGAGATGTTGAAGTCTTGTGTGGGAAAACTAAATATCCTACTGATTTTCTTGTTCTTGGTTCCCCACAAGATAGCTTTTGTCCCATTATTTTTGGTAGACCCTTCTTGAACACTGTTAATGCTAAGATAGACTGCGAAAAGGATGTTGTTACTATTGGTTTGGCTTATATGTCTCATGAGTTTAATTTCTCTAAATTTAGTAGACAACACCGTGAAGAGGAATTGCCTGGTAAGGATGAAATAATTGGTCTTGCTTCTATTGCCGTACCTCCTAGTGATCCTTTAGAACAATATTTGCTAGACCATGAAAATGATATGTTTATGAACGAAAGAAGGGAAATAGATGAAGTATTCTTTAAAACGGAACCTTTCCTGAAACACAATTTGCCTGTTGAAATCCTAGGGGATCCTCCTCCACCTAAGGGTGATCCCGTGTTTGAGCTTAAACCATTGCCTGATACTCTTAAGGATGCTTATCTTGATGAAAAGAAGATATATCCTCTTATTATTAGTGCTAACCTTTCAGAGCATGAAGAAGAGAGATTATTGAAAACTCTGAAGAAGCACCGTGCTGCTATTGGATATACTCTTGATGATCTTAAGGGCATTAGTCCCACTCTATACCAACACAAAATAAATTTGGAGAAAGATGCCAAACCAGTTCGTGATCACCAACGACGGCTGAATCCTAAGATGGAAGAAGTGGTAAGAAAGGAAATACTAAAGCTCCTTGAGGCAGGTATAATTTATCCCATTGCTGATAGTCAGTGGGTAAGTCCTGTCCATTGTGTCCCTAAGAAGGGAGGTATTACTGTTGTTCCTAATGATAAAGATGAATTGATCCCGCAAAGAATTATTACAGGTTATAGGATGGTAATTGATTTTTGCAAATTAAATAAGGATACTAAAAAGGATCATTACCCCTTACCTTTTAACGATCAAATGCTAGAAGATTATCCAGACATACACATTTTTGCTTTCTAGATGGTTATTCTGGTTTCTCTCAAATACCTGTGTCAGCTGATAATCAATCAAAGACCACTTTTACTTGCCCTTTCGGTACTTTTGCTTATAGACGTATGCCTTTTGGTTTATGTAATGCACCTGCTACCTTTCAAAGATGCATGATGGCTATATTCTCTGACTTCTGTGAAATGATTTGTGAGGTTTTCATGGACGATTTCTCCGTCTATGGATCCTCTTTTGATGATTGCTTGAGCAACCTTGATCGAGTTTTACAGAGATGTGAAGAAACTAACCTTGTCTTGAATTTGGAGAAGTGCCACTTTATGGTTAATGAAGGTATTGTCTTGGGGCATAAAGTTTCTGAAAGAGGTATTGAGGTTGATAAAGCCAAGGTTGATGCTATTGAAAAGATGCCATGTCCCAAGGACATCAAAGGTATAAGAAGTTTCCTTGGTCACACCGGTTTTTATAGGAGGTTCATTAAGGACTTCTCAAAAATTTCTCGGCCTCTGACTAATTTATTACAAAAAGATATACCATTTGTCTTTGATGATGATTGTGTAGAAGCATTTGAAATACTTAAGAAAGCATTGATCTCTGCACCTATTGTTCAGCCACCTGATTGGAATTTACCCTTTGAAATTATGTGTGATGCTAGTGATTATGCTGTAGGTGCTGTTCTAGGGCAAAGAGTTGATAAGAAATTAAATGTTATTCAATATGCTAGTAAAACTCTAGACAATGCTCAAAGAAATTATGCTACTACTGAAAAAGAATTCTTAGAAGTTGTATTTGCTTGTGATAAGTTCAGACCTTATATTGTTGATTCTAAAGTAACTATTCACATAGATCATGCTGCTATTAAATATCTTATGGAAAAGAAAGATGCTAAACCTAGACTTATTAGATGGGTTCTCTTGCTACAAGAATTTGATTTGCATATTCTTGATAGAAAGGGAGCTGAGAACCCCGTTGCAGACAACTTGTCTAGGTTAGAAAATGTTCTTGATGACCCACTACATATTGATGATAGCTTTCCTGATGAACAATTAAATGTCATAAATGCTTCTCGCATTGCTCCATGGTATGCTGATTATTCTAATTACATTGTTGCTAAATTTATACCACCTAGTTTCACATACCAGCAGAAGAAAAAGTTTTTCTATGATTTGAGACATTACTTTTGGGATGACCCACATCTTTATAAAGAAGGAGTAGATGGTGTTATTATACGTTGTGTACCTGAGCATGAACAGGAACAGATCCTACGCAAGTGTCACTCCGAAGCTTATGGAGGACACCACGCTGGAGATAGAACTGCACATAAGGTATTGCAATCCGGTTTTTATTGGCCTACTCTCTTCAAGGATGCCCGTAAGTTTGTTTTATCTTGTGATGAATTCCAAAGAATTGGTAATATTAGTAGACGTCAAGAAATTCCTATGAATTATTCACTTGTTATTGAACCATTTGATGTTTGGGGCTTCGATTATATGGGACCTTTTCCTGCCTCTAATGGACACACACATATTTTAGTTGCGGTTGATTACATTACTAAGTGGGTGGAAGCTATTCCAACTAGTAGTGCTGATCATAGCACATCTATTAAAATTCTTAAAGAAGTTATTTTTCCGAGGTTTGGAGTCCCTAGATATTTAATGACCGATGGTGGTTCACATTTCATTCATGGTGCTTTCCGAAAAATGCTTGCTAAATATGATGTTAATCATAGAATTGCATCTCCTTATCACCCACAGTCTAGTGGTCAAGTAGAATTGAGCAACAGAGAGCTCAAATTAATTTTGCAAAAGATTGTTAACAGATCTAGAAAGAATTGGTCCAAGAAACTTGATGATGCATTATGGGCCTATAGAACTGCATATAAAAATCCTATGGGTATGTCTCCGTATAAAATGGTTTATGGAAAAGCATGTCAGTTACCTCTCGAACTAGAGCATAAGGCTTATTGGGCTATTAAGGAACTCAATTATGATTTCAAACTTGCCGGTGAGAAGAGGTTATTTGACATTAGCTCACTTGATGAATGGAGAACCCAAGCCTATGAGAATGCCAAGTTGTTTAAAGAAAAGGTTAAAAGATGGCATGAAAAAAGAATACAAAAGCATGAGTTTAATGTAGGTGATTATGTATTGCTATACAACTCTCGTTTAAGATTTTTTGCAGGAAAACTTCTCTCTAAATGGTAAGGCCCTTACGTTATCGAGGAGGTCTATCGTTCCGGTGCCATAAAAATCAACAACATCGAGGGCACAAATCCGAAGGTGGTGAACGGTCAAAGAATTAAACATTATATCTCAAGTAATCCTATAAATGTTGAAACTAATGTTATTGAAACCGTAACCCCGGAGGAATACATAGGGGACACTTTCCGGAATGTTTCAGACTCCGAAAAGGAGTAGGTATGTGGTACGGTTAGTAAACCGACTCCAAAACAGTTCTAAAGGCAATTTTTCTCCGTTTTGGAATATTTAGAAAAATAGAAAAATAAGAAGCAGTCCAGGAAGGACACGAGGGCTCCACGAGGGTGGAGGGCGCGCCCTACCCCCTGGCCGCGCCCCCCTGCCTCGTGGGCACCTCGCGCTCTCCGGACTCCGTTTTCTTGCACGATACGTATTTTGGTCGTTAAAAATTCATTATATAATCTCCCGAAGGTTTTGACTCCCGTATCACGCAATTGTCCTCTGTTCTCGTTTCGAGCTGTTTCTTTGACAGATCTAGATCATCATGACGTCTCCAAGTGCCCCCAAGGACAAGTTCTTCGAGAAGGTCATCAACCCCTACCTCGCGGAGGTGCTGCAACACCCTCAAACCATTGAGATGCGTGATTGGTTGCTGCACATCCGCGATGTTGAGGGACCACGGAGGACCGGAAGCGTGGAGACAAGGCGTGAAGCAATGGAGCAATAAGTTTTCGTGCCAGGAGATGGTGGAGCGTGGACTTGACTCCAATCACATAATGATCACGGAGTTCACCAACAACCACAAGCTGGATGCCAAGGACATTGGGGAGGCTATCTTCAAGCTCCACGAGAAAATCAAGCACCTCCAAGCCCAAATCTATGACCTGCAAAACCAAAACTGTGAGTATGAATATAGATTCAAAAGGTTGAGTTTGGCTGCAGATTTGAGGATCCCGGAGACTCGATCATCCTTCTATGATGGTGAGCCTATGCCTTGGAAGATGGACGACAAGCCTACATCATCAACAATCCCTTCACCAGCCAAGGAGACATAATCACATGAGTATGGGCACTCCCCTTGGCAACTGCCAAGCTTGGGGGAGATGCCCCGGTACCGTATCACCACTACATCTCCTTTCTTTACCGTTTTTCTTAGTTCGATCATATTAGTAGTATCTTGATCCAGTAGAATAAAATTTTGGTGTGATCTATTTTTGAGTTTCGCTTTATGATCCCTCTATGTAATCGAGTCCGTGAGCTATATATAATAAAGATTAGTGTTGAGTCAAGGGCTTGATTATCTTGCTATGATCTTGAGTGAATAAAAAAAAGAAAAAAAAAGAAGAGATCATATTGATCTTATGGAGAGTAATGACTTCACATAGAAAGAGTATGATGATTAAAAGTTGTTGAGAGTTGACAAACATAGCTTTGGTCATCGTTGCAATTAATAGGAAGTAATAAAGAAAGAGAGGTTTCAATTATAAATATACTATCTTGGACATCTTTTATGATTGTGAGCACTCATTAAAATATGACATGCTAAAGAGTTGATGTTGGACAAGGAAGACAACGTAATGGGTTATGTTTTCTTATATCTGAGATAAACTATATTGTCATGGATCATCCAACATGTTGAGCTTGCCTTTTCCCCTCATGCTAGCCAAATTCTTCGCACCAAGTAGAGATACTACTTGTGATTCCAAATACCCTTAAACCCAGTTTTGCCATAAGAGTCCACCATACCTACCTATGGATTGAGTAAGATCCTTCAAGTAAGTTGTCATCGGTGCAAGCAATAAAAATTGCTCTCTAAATATGTATGATTGATTGTTGTGGAGGAAATAAGCTTTATACGATCTTGTGATGTGGAAGAAATAAAAGCGACAGACTGCATAATAAAGGTTCATATCACAAGTGGCAATATAAAGTGATGTTCTTTCGCAATAAGATTTTGTGCATCCAACCCTGAAAGCGCATGGCAACCTCTGCTTCCCTCTACGAAGGGCCTATCTTTTATGTTTATCTTCTACCTTATGCAAGAGCCATGGTGATCTTCACCTTTTCTTTTTTACATTTTATCCTTTGGCAAGCACAGTATGTTGGAAAGATCCTGATATATATATATATATATATATATATATATAATTATATATATATATATATATATAATTGGATGTGGGTTAGCATGAGTTATTATTGTTGACATTACCCTTGAGGTAAAAGGTTGGGATGCGAAACTATAAGCCCCTATCTTTCTCTGTGTCTGACTAAAACTCCGTAACCACAAGTATTGCGTGAGTGTTAGCAATTATGAAAGATTAAATGATAGTTGAGTATGTGGACTTGCTAGAAAACTCTGACATAGACTCTTTCTGATGTTATGATAAATTGCAATTGCTTTAATGACTCAGATTATAGTTTTTTGGTTCTCAATAAAGTTTCTGATTCATACTTTGCATTGTGAATAGATTATTACTTGAGCATAAGAAATCATATGACAATATCCATGTATGTTGCTGTTGTGAGAATAATCATGATGCCCTCACGTCTGTATTTTATTTTATCGATACCTCTACCTCTAAACATGTGGACATATTTATCGTTATCGGCTTCCGCTTGAGGACAAGCGAGGTCTAAGCTTGGGGGAGTTGATACGTCCATTTTGCATCATGCTTTTATATCGATATTTATTGCATTATGGGCTGTTATTACACATTATGTCACAATACTTATGCCTATTCTCTCTTATTTTACAAGGTTTACATAAGGAGGGAGAATGCCGACAACTCGAATTCTGGGCTAGAAAAGGAGCAAATATTAGAGACCTATTCTGCACAACTCCAAAAGTCCCGAAACTCCAGGAAAGTTATTTTTGGAAATAATAAAAAATACTGAGCGGAAGAAATACAACAGGGGGCCCACACCCTGGCCACGAGGGTGGGGGGCGCGCCCTTACCCCCTGGGCGCGCCCCCCTACCTCGTGGGCCCCCTGTTGGCCCTCCGGTGCCCATCTTCTGCTATATGAAGTCTTTCGTCCGAATAAAAATCATAAGCAAGCTTTCGGGACGAGACTCCGCTGCCACGAGGCGGAACCTTGGCGGAACCAATCTAGGGCTCCGGCAGAGCTGTTCTGCCGGGGACACTTCCCTCCGGGAGGGGGAAATCATCGCCATCGTCATCACCAACGCTCCTCTCATCGGGAGAGGGCAATCTCCATCAACATCTTCACCAGCACCATCTCCTCTCAAACCCTAGTTCATCTCTTGTATCCAATTCTTGTCTCTAAGTCTGGGATTGGTACCTGTAGGTTGCTAGTAGTGTTGATTACTCCTTGTAGTTGATGCTAGTTGGTTTATTTGGTGGAAGATCATATGTTGAGATCCTATATGCATATTAATACCCCTCTGATTATGAACATGAATATGCTTTGTGAGTAGTTACGTTTGTTCCTGAGGACATGGGAGAAGTCTTGCTATTAGTAGTCATGTGAATTTGGTATTCGTTCAATATTTTGATGAGATGCATGTTATCTATCCTCTAGTGGTGTTATGTGAACGTAGACTACATAACACTTCACCATTATTTGGGCCTAGAGGAAGGCATTGGGAAGTAATAAGTAGATGATGGGTTGCTAGAGTGACAGAAGCTTAAACCCTAGTTTATGCGTTGCTTCGTAAGGGGCTGATTTGGATCCATATGTTTCATGCTATGGTTAGGTTACCTTAATACTTTTGTTGTAGTTGCTTGCAATAGAGGTTAATCATAAGTGGGATGCTTGTCCAAGTAAGGGCAGCACCCAAGCACCGGTCCACCCACATATCAAATTATCAAAGTACCAAACGCGAATCATATGAACGTGATGAAAACTAGCTCGACGATAATTCCCATGTGTCCTCGGGAGCGCTTTTCTCTATATAAGAGTTTGTCCAGGCTTGTCCTTTGCTACAAAAAGGATTGGGCCACCTTGCTGCACTTTATTTACTTTTGTTACTTGTTGCTCGTTACAAATTATCCTATCACAAAACTATCTGTTACCTATAATTTCAGTGCTTGCAGAAAATACCTTGCTGAAAACCGCTTATCATTTCCTTCTGCTCCTCGTTGGGTTCGACACTCTTACTTATCGAAAGGACTACGATAGATATATACCCTATACTTGTGGGTCATCAAAGACACCTATAGCTAGCAAGTTTCATCGGTACGAAGACTGGAACAGAGCAAATAAAGGGGGGAGGAGATGTCATTTGTGCTAACCCATGAACGCAGGGGCGGAGCTCATCGAACACTAGACCCTCGTAGCGACGAAAAAACTGCACATTTAAATTGAAAGATGAGTTTCATAGCAATATTGTTGTTTCCATCAACCTAACTAAATATTTACAACAGGACGAGCGGGTTAGGGGTTCCTCGATGTCGATAGAACCCTAAATAGAAAGTACCATCGGTGCAAGATACATGAGGCGCTCGGCGTTGAACACTAGATCCACGTCCCACAAGTGATGCCGACGCCCGGCGTCCCGCAACTATAGTTCTGGTGGCCGATGACGGTCGAACACCTTGGCAAATTTGTCTGGCAGCCTCTGCGATGAGGATTAAAGCCATGTTTTGAAATTTCAAACACTTAGCTTTCAATCGTCATCTCTGAGGCTGCCAGAGAAATTCGCAATGGTGTTCGACCGCCATCGCGCCGAGAACTGTTGCTGCGGGACGTAGGACCCCTGTGTCACCTATGGGACGTGGATGTAGTATTCGACACCGACGGCCACATGTATCTCGCACTGACGATACTTTCTATTTAGGGTACCATCGACACCGAGGAACCCCCTACCCCACTCGTCCCCGGGTAAACTAAATTAGCATGCATTTAATAAGCAAAACTACATCATCTCTTGCATCCGTACATCGTCGAATATTATCACTAATACATCTCGAATAGTACCATACATATAGCATCGCTAATACAGCTAGAACCGTAGCGAACGACGGGTATCGGCGCGGGCGGTGGACACCCAAAGAGAAGGAACCATCATAGGATCATAGCTCCAATAAGATCCCTGAAGAACCTGCCAGGTATTATCGAACCTGCCCTCCAACGCAACCATGTAGTGACGGACGTGCTCGTGCTCCTCACTGACACAGTGCCATCCCACCTCTGCGGTGTCTGAAAGCCTCGGCACCATCACTGGCACACGCGACCGCCACCAAACAAGGTTCGGGTCAACGACGGGCTGACTCCTCACCAACCTGCGCCCACCGGAAGGTAGAACCTCCCAGTACCAGCCCAGCGGACCCCACTCTCGGACATGGCCCCTCTGATCAAGCAGGCCTCCTCCGCCGAGTCGACAACGAGGATGCGGGATAGGCATCGTCGACGTCGAAGCGGGAATAAATGGTTGAACTAAAAAAATAACAACAAATTTCACATGTTCAAAATAAACCAGAAACTTAAACTAAAGTAAACTAAACCTAAACTAAACTAACTAAACTAAACCTAAACTAAACTAGCTAAACTAAACCTAAACTAAACCAGAAACTTGACCTAAACTAAACTAAACAAAACCTAAACTAAATTATACTAAACCTAATTAAACTAAATCTAAAAAACATAAAAAAAATGAAAATGTCTCACCTTGGAGCGGTCGGGGCAGCGAGGCGGGGCAGCGGGGCGGAGCGGCAGGGGCGGCGAGGCAGTGCATCGGGGTGCTCCGGCGCGGCGGGCCAGCATGGAGGGGCGGGGCGGCCGGGGCGAGGCCGGCGCAGCCTGTCGGGGCGGCTGGGGTAGCGAGGAGGGCCGAGCGCTGCGGGACGGGGCGGGGCGGAGCAGCCGGGGCGGCGACACAGCTCGGGGCTGCGCGGCGAGGGGGGCGGCCGGGGCGGGGCGGCGGCATGGGGTTGGGATGAGGGGAGAGGGAGAGAGAGGGGCAGGGCGCGAGGGCATTTTTGATACATATAGGGCACAACTCTTTGGCATCCGCTAGCTCACGGCAAAGAGCCTAGCTAACGGACGTTAGACTGCCAGTTTCTTTGCCGTCTGCTAGCGGACGGCAATGTTTCTTTGCCATCAACTAGCAGACAGCAAAGAAAGTGGCCGTTAGCTACCCCCACTATCGGCCCACCCTGCCTCTTTGCCGTCCGCTAGCGGACGGCAAAGGTTCTATGCCATCAGCTAGCTGACGGCAAAGGTGGAGCTGACGGCAAACTGCTTCTTTGCCGTCAGCTGCTTCTTTGCCGTCAGGTTTCTTCAAGTTGATGGCAAAGACCCTCTTTGCCATCAGCTAGCTGACGGCAAAGAAATGGCTGACGACAAAGTTCCTGATTCCAGTAGTGTATCCCATACGCAACAACCCACCTACTCGGGTTTAAGCTTCTGTCACTCTGGCAACCCACCATATGCGAATCATGAACATATTGCAACACCCTACAGCGGGGGCCCCTCACGTTTGCGCGAGACGGAGGGCACTGTAGGACAGCACCATAAATAAAATATACAATCATACCAACCAAGATCACGATTAACCCATAGGACAAAACGGATCTACTCAAACATCATAGAATAGCCAAATATCATTGTAAAATAATATATGGAGTTGAGCACCATGTTTAAGTAGAGATTACAGCGGGGAGAAGAGGTTTTACTCCGCTGCATAGATGGGGAGAAAGTTGGTGTTGACGGTAGCAAGATTGTTGATGTAGATCGCAGTCATGATCCTTGCCCCGGCGGTACTCCGGCGCCACCGGGAGAGAGGGGGAGAGAGCCCCCCTCCTTGTTCTTCTTCCTTGGCCTCCCCCCTAGATGGGAGGAGAGTTCCCCCTCTGGTCCATGGCCTCCTTGGCGGCGGAGGTGCGGGAGCCCCTCCGAGATTGGATCTCCCTCTCTGTTCTCTTCTGTATCGCGTTCCCCAGATCTCGCCGAAAACCGTTTCTTATATTTCGGGAGATTCGTAACTCCGATTGCGCTGAGATTTTAACACGATCTTTTTTCCGGATATAAGCTTCCTTGCACCCGAAGTATAGGTCCAACCGACGTTCGAGGAGGGCACAAGACACCAGGGCGCGCCTGGGGCCTAGGGCGCACCCTGGTGGGTTGTGGGCACTGTGGGCCCCCATTTGCGTTGATTCCACCTCCCAAAAATCACATATATTTCAAAATAATTCTCCATAAAATTTCTTTGCATTTGGACTTCGTTTGATATGGATATTCTGCGATACAAAAAACATGCAAAAAACAGGAACTGGCACTGGGCACTGGACCAATATGTTAGTGCAATAAATCATACAAATTGTTGCCAAAAATATGTAAAAGTTTTATAATATTGGCATGAAACAATCAAAAATTGTAGATACGGCGGAGACGTATCAGCATCCCCAAGCTTAATTCATGCTCGTCCTCGAGTACGTAAATGATAAAAAAGATAATTTTTGATGTGGAATGCTACCTACCATAAACTTGATCATATATCTAATCATGGCATGAATATTAAGACATAAGTGATTCAAAGCAATAGTCTATAATTTGACATAAAGAAATCAATACTCGGGCATCCCAACAAACAATCATGTCTTTCAAAATATGAATGCTAAAGAACATTATCCCTATAAAGTCATATAGTCTTGTCATGCTCTGTCTTCCTAACACAAAGTATAAATCATGTACTACCCCGGTGTCAGCAAAGCAATTGGTTCGTACTTTTTAACGCGCTTCAGCTTTTTCAACCCTCACGCAATACAAGAGCGCAAGCCATGGATATAGCACTACGGGTGGAATAGAGTATGATGATCGGGGTAAATATAGAGAAGACAAAAAAGTAAGAAAGTCCCACATCGACGCGGCTAACCAACGGGCTATGGAGATGCCTATCAATTGATATCAATGTGAGGAGTAGGGATTGCCATGCAACGAATGCATTAAGAGCTATAAGTGTATGAAAGCTCAATATGAAACTAAGTGGTTGTGCATCAAACTCTACAATGAAAAATTCCCACTAGTATATGAAAGTGACAACATAGGAGACTCTCTATATGAAAAAGATGGTGCTACTTTGAAGCACAAGTGTGGAACTAGCATGCCCCTTCTCTCTATGATTTTTTTTCTTTTTTTCCTTTTTTCTCTTTTTTTCTCTCTTTTTCCGGAGTCTCATCCCGACTTGTGGGGGAATCATAGTCTCCGTCATCCTTTCCTCACTGGGACATGCTCTAATATGAATAATGATGGTCATCACACTTCTATTTACTTATAACTCCAAAGAAATAAAAATTATAACTCGATACCTAGAACAAAGTATGACTCTATATGAATGCCTCTGGCAGTGTACCAGGATGTGCAATGATCTAGCGTAACATGTATAAAAATGATGAACGATGGCTGAGCCACAAATGCGATGTCAGCTATATGATCATGCAAAGCAATATTACAATGAATGCTCAAGTCATCAAACAGAAGCGGTGGAAGTTGCATGGCAATATATCTCGGAATGGCTATGGAAAGGCCATAATAGGTAGGTATGGTGGCTGTTTTGAGGAAGATATAATAAGGCTTATGTGTGATAGAGTGTATCATATCACGGAGTTTGGATGCACCGGCGAAGTTTGCACCACGTCTCAAGGTGAGAAAGGGCAATGCACGGTACCGTAGAGGCTAGCAAATTGCGGAAAGGTAAGAGTGCATATAATCCATGGACTCACATTAGTCATAAAGAACTCATATACTTATTGCAAAAGTTTATTAGCCCTCGAAGCAAAGTACTACTATGCATGCCCCTAGGGGGAAGTTGGTAGGAGTTAACCATCGCGCGCCCCCGACCTTCACACAAAGATAGACAATCAAAGATAAATTGTGCTCCAACTTCCCGGCGTAACTAGAGACTATACGTGCATGCTTCGGGAATCACAAACCTTAACATCAATATTCTTACTAACCACAACCATTTACTAGTACCTCCCACATATTATCATCTCTATATCGCAAAACTATTGCAAGGAATCAAACATATCATATTCAGTGATCCATAAGTTTTATGTAGGATTTTATGACTAACCATGCAAATGACCAATTCCTTTTGACTCTCTAAATAGATATAAGTGAAGCATGAGAGTTTAATTCTTTCTACAAAAGACCATGCTCTAATAAGTATATGTGAAGAAAAAGATCATTCTACAAATAACGGTTTTCTATGTGAAGAAACAGGCAATCCAAACTTCAAATGATATAAGTGAAGCACAGGAAGCATTCTATAAAGCCATACTCTAAAGATATAAGTGAAGTGAAATGAGCATTCTATAAATCAACCATGGACTATGTCATACCAGCATGGTGCATAAAAGAAAAATGAAAACTAAATGCAAAAGACGCTCCAATATTTACGCATATCACGTGAACGAAACGGAAACGAAAACATACTGATACTTATTGAAGAAAGATGGGATGCTTTCCGGGGCATCCCCAAGCTTAGACGCTTGAGTCTCCTTGTATATTTACTTGGGGTGCCTTGGGCATCCCCAAGCTTGAGCTCTTGCCTCTCCTCCTTCTCCTTATATCGAGACCTCCTTGATAATCCCCAAGTGCAGGGAATCATCGTAGCAATTTCCAAAGGTGGAAGTGATAAGTATGGAGTGTCGAACCCACAAGGAGCTAAAGGTAAGATCAATATTCTCTCAAGCCCTATCTGCCACTGATACGACTCTACGTACACCGAACGTTTGCTTCCAACTAGAAACGAGAAATAAAACTACGTTGAGGGTATGAAGAGGATAAATTTGTATGATATCGGAGAGCTAAAACATAAAAGTAGGTGCTGTTATCATAAAGTTAGAATATATTACTAAATATTATAAATAGCGAGTGTGGAATAATGGTGGATCGGTGTGCGGAATTGTCCTAGGCAATTGTTAACAAGACCGGTAATCACTATTGCAGTTTCATATGGGGGAGAGGCATAAGCTAACATACTTTCTCTACTTGGATCATATGCACTTATGATTGGAACTCTAGCAAGCATCCGCAACTACTAAAGATCATTAAGGTAAAACCCAACCATAGCATTAAAGCATCAAGTCCTCTTTATTCCCATACGCAACAACCCCCTTACTCGGGTTTGTGTTTTAGTCACTCGCCAACCCACTATAAGCAAATCATGAACGTATTGCAACACCCTACAGCAGGAATCCCTCACGCTTGCGCGACACGGAGGGCACCATAGGACAGCACCAAAGTAAAACATACAACTCATACCAATCTAGATCATCAATAAACCCAAAGACAAAAGATATCTACTCAAAACATCATAGGATGGCAACACATCATTGGATCATAATAAATGGCATAAAGCACCATGTTCAAGTAGGGATTACAGCGGGGTGTGGGAGAGTGGACCGCGTAAAAGAGGTGAGGATGGTGATGATGATGGTGATGTTGATGAAGACGATCACCGCGGCGATAATTCCCCTCCCGATGGCATTCCGGCGCCACCGGAAGAGAGGAGGAGAGGTTCTCCCCCTTATGCTTCCTCCTCCATGGCCTTGCTACCTCTTGAGCACTGCGTTGGTTTACCCTTGAAGAGGAAAGGGTGATGCAGCAAAGTAGATAAGTATTTCCCTCAGTTTTTGAGAACCAAGGTATCAATCCAGTAGGAGGCTACGCGCGAGTCCCTCGCACCTACACAAAACAAATAAATCCTCGCAACCAACACGATAAGGGGTTGTCAATCCCTTCACGGTCACTTACGAGAGTGAGATCCGATAGATATGATAGAATAATATTTTTGGTATTTTTGTGATAAGATGCAAAGTAAAATAAAAGCAAAGTAAAAAAAGCAAAGGAAATAACTGAATGTTGGAAGATAATATGATGAAGATAGACCCGGGGGCCATAGGTTTCACTAGTGGCTTCTCTCGAGAGCATAAGTATTTTACGGTGGGTGGACAAATTACTGTTGAGCAATTGACAGAATTGAGCATAGTTATGAGAGTATCTAGGTATGATCATGTATATAGGCATCACGTCCGAGACAAGTAGACCGACTCCTGCCTGCATCTACTACTATTACTCCACTCATCGACCGCTATCCAGCATGCATCTAGAGTATTAAGTTCATAAAAACAGAGTAACGCTTTAAGCAAGATGACATGATGTAGAGGGATAAATTCATGCAATATGATAAAAACCCCATCTTGTTATCCTCGATGGCAACAATACAATACGTGCCTTGCTGCCCCTACTGTCACTGGGAAAGGACACCGCAATATTGAACCCAAAGCTAAACACTTCTCCCATTGCAAGAAAGATGAATCTAGTAGGCCAAACCAAACTGATAATTCAAAGAGACTTGCAAAGATAACCAATCATACATAACAGAATTCAGAGAAGATTCAAATATTGTTCATAGATAATCCTGATCATAAACCCACAATTCATCGGTCAAACACACCGCAAAAAGAAGATCACATCGAATAGATCTCCACGAGAGAGGGGGAGAACATTGTATTGAGATCCAAAAAGAGAGAAGAAGCCATCTAGCTACTAACTATGGACTCGAAGGTCTGAGGTAAACTACTCACACTTCATCGGAGAGGCTATGATGATGATGTAGAAGCCCTCCATGATGGATGCCCCCTCCGGCGGAGCTCCGGAACAGGCCCCAAGATGGGATCTCGTGGGTACAGAAGGTTGCGGCGCTGGAATTAGGTTTTTGGCTCCGTATCTGATCGTTTGGGGGTACGTAGGTATATATAGGAGGAAGGAGTACGTCGGTGGAGCAACATGGGGCCCACGAGGGTGGAGGGCGCGCCCTGGGGGGTAGGCGTGCCCCCCTACCTCGTGGCCTCCTCTTTTGTTTCTTGATGTAGGGTCCAAGTCTCCTGGATCATAATGTTCCTAAAAATCACGTTCCCGAAGGTTTCATTCCGTTTGGACTCCGTTTGATATTCCTTTTCTGTGAAACTCTGAAATAGGCAAAAAAACAGCAATTCTGGGCTGGGCCTCCGGTTAATAGGTTAGTCCCAAAATTAATATAAAAGTGAATACTAAAGCCCAATAATGTCCAAAACAGTAGATAATATAGCATGGGGCAATAAAAAATTATAGATACGTTGGAGACGTATCAGGCATCCCCAAGCTTAATTCCTGCTCGTCCTCGAGTAGGTAAATGATAAAAACAGAATTTTTGATGCGGAGTGCTACTTGGCATAATTTCAATGTAATTCTTCTTAATGGTGGTATGAATATTCAGATCCGAAAGATTCAACACAAGAGTTTAATATTGACATAAAAATAATAATACTTCCAGCATACTAACAAAGAATTATGTCTTCTCAAAATAACATGGCCAAAGAAAGTTATCCCTACAAAATCATATAGTCTGGCTATGCTCTATCTTCACCACACAAAGTATCTAAATCATGCACAACCCCGATGACAAGCCAAGCAATTGTTTCATACTTTTGACGTTCTCAAACTTTTTCAATCTTCACGCAATACATGAGCGTGAGCCATGGACATATCACTATATGTGGAATAGAATGGTGGTTGTGGAGAAGACAAAAAGGGAGAAGATAGTCTCACATCAACTAGGCGTATCAACGGGCTATGGAGATGCCCATCAATAGATATCAATGTGAGTGAGTAGGGATTGCCATGCAACGGATGCACTAGAGCTATAAGTATATGAAAGCTCAACAAAAGAAACTAAGTGGGTGTGCATCCTACTCGCTTGCTCACGAAGACCTAGGGCATTTTGAGGAAGCCCATTATTGGAATATACAAGCCAAGTTCTATAATGAAAAATTCCCACTAGTATATGAAAGTGACAAAATGAGAGACTCTCTATCATGAAGATCATGGTGCTACTTTGAAGCACAAGTGTGGTAAAAGGATAGTAACATTTTCCCTTCTCTCTTTTTCTCTCAATTTTTTATTTGGGCCTTTTCTCTTTTTTATGGCCTCTTTTTTTTCGTCCGGAGTCTCATCCCGACTTGTGGGGGAATCATAGTCTCCATCATCCTTTCCTCACTTGGGACAATGGTCTAAAAATGATGATCATCACACTTTTATTTTCTTACAACTCAACAATTACAACTCGATACTTAGAACAAAATATGACTCTATATGAATGCCTCCGGCGGTGTACCGGGATATGCAATGAATCAAGAGTGACATGTATGAAAGAATTATGAACGGTGGCTTTGCCACAAATACGATGTCAACTACATGATCATGCAAAGCAATATGACAATAATGGAGCGTGTCATAATAAACGGAACAGCGGAAAGTTGCATGGCAATATATATCGGAATGACTATGGAAATGCCATGATAGGTAGGTATGGTGGCTGTTTTGAGGAAGCTTTATGGTGGGTGTATGATACCGGCGAAAAGTGCGCAGTATTAGAGAGGCTAGCAATGGTGGAAGGAAGAAAGTGTGTATAATCCATGGACTCAACATTAGTCCTAAACAACTCATATACTTATTGCAAAAATCTACAAGTTATCAAAGCAAAGTATTAAGCGCATGCTCCTAGGGGGATAGATTGGTAGGAAAAGACCATCGCTCGTCCCCGACTGCCACTCATAAGGAAGACAATCAATAAATAAATTATGCTCCGACTTCATCACATAACGGTTCACCATACGTGCGTGCTACGGGAATCACAAACTTTAACACAAGTATTTCTCAAATTCACAAATACTCAACTAGCATGACTCTAATATCACCATCTTTATATCTCAAAACAATTATCAAGCATCAAACTTTTCTTAGCTTTCAACACACTCATAAGAAAGTTTTTACAAATCTTGAATACCAAGCATATTAGGATTATTTAAGAAATTACCATGCTATTTAAGACTCTCAAAATAATCTAAGTGAAGCATGAGAGATCAATAGTTTCTATAAAACAAATCCACCACAGTGCTCTAGAAGATATAAGTGAAGTACTAGAGCAAAACTATATAACTCAAAAGATATAAGCGAAGCACATAGAGTATTCTAACAAATTCCAAATCATGTATGGCTCTCTCAAAAGGTGTGTACAGCAAGGATGATTGTGGTAAACTGAAAAGCAAAGACTCAAATCATACAAGACGCTCCAAGCAAAACACATATCATGTGGTGAATAAAAATATAGCTGCAAGTAAAGTTACCGATGGAAGTAGACGAAAGAGGGGATGCCTTCCGGGGCATCCCCAAGCTTTGGCTTTATGGTGTCCTTAGATTATCTTGGGGGTTCCATGGGCATCCCCAAGCTTAGGCTCTTGCCACGCCTTGTTCCATAATCCATCAAAATCTTTCACCTAAAACTTCAAAACTTCATAACACAAAACTCAACAGAAAATCTCGTGAGCTCCGTTAGCGAAAGAAAACAAAAGACCACTTCAAGGTACTGTAATGAAAACATTATTTATTTTTATTGGTGTTAAACCTACTTTATTCCAACTTCTCTATGGTTTATAAACTATATTACTAGCCATAGATTCATCAAAATAAGCAAACAACACACAAAAAACAGAATCTGTCAAAAACAGAACAGTCTGTAGTAATCTGTAACTAACGCAAACTTCTGGAACTCCAAAAAATCAGCCAAAATAGGACGACCTAGACAATTTGTTTATTGATCAGAATCATTTGGAATCAGTATTTTATCACTTTATGGTGATTTTTAACAATTGTTTTCGTGAACAGAAAGTTTCTGGAAATTACAGCAAGATCAAATAACTATCATCCAAGAAGATCCTATAGGTTTAACTTGGCACAAACACTAATTAAAACATAAAAACACATCTAACCAGAGGCTAGATCAAATATTTATTCCTAAACAGAAGCAAAAAGCAAAAAACTAAAAATAAAATTGGGTTGCCTCCCAACAAGCGCTATCGTTTAACGCCCCTAGCTAGGCATAAAAGCAAGGATAGATCTAGGTATTGCCATCTTTGGTAGGCAATCCATAAGTGGCTATCATAATAGATTCATATGGTAATTTTATTTTCTTCCTAGGGAAGTGTTCCATGCCTTTATTTAATGGAAATTGGAATCTAATATTCCCTTCCTTCATATCAATAATTGCACCAATCGTTCTAAGGAATGGTCTACCAAGAATAATAGGCCATGAAGGATTGCAATCTATATCAAGAACGATAAAATCTATGGGCACATAGTTCCTATTTGCAACAATAAGAACATCATTAATTCTTCCCATAGGTTTCTTAATAGTGGAATCCGCAAGCTGCAAGTTTAGAGAGCAATCATCAAAATCACGAAAATCTAGCAAATCGCACAAAGTTTTGGGAATAGTGGAAACACTAGCACCCAAATCACATAAAGCATAGAAATCATGATCCTTAATCTTAATTTTAATAGTAGGTTCCCACTCATCATAAAGTTTTCTAGGAATAGAAACTTCCAACTCAAGCTTTTCTTCATAAGATTGCATCAAGGCATCAACGATATGTTTAGTAAACGCTTTATTTTGACTTTAAGCATGAGGAGAATTTAGCACGGATTGCAACAAGGAAACACAATCTATCAAAGAGCAATTTTCATAATTAAATTCCTTGAAATCCAAAATAGTGGGTTTAGCAACATCTAACTTTTTGATTTCTTCAATCCCACTCTTATCAATTTTAGCATCAAGATCTAAAAACTCTGAATTTTTGGAACGCCTTCTAGGTAAAGGTGGATCATATTCAGTCTCATCATTATCAAGATTCATATTGCAAAACAAGGATTTAATAGGAGACACGTCAATAACTTTTAGATCTTCATCTTTATTTTCATAGAAATTCGAAGAACACGCTTTCATAAAGCAATCTTTCTTAGCACGCATCCTAGCGGTTCTTTCTTTGCACTCATCAACGGAAATTCGCATGGCTTTGAGAGACTCATTGATATCATGCTTAGGAGGAATAGATCTAAGTTTTAAAGAATCAACATCAAGAGAAATTCTATCAACGTTCCTAGCCAATTCATCAACTTTAAGCAATTTCTCTTCAAGCAAAGCATTGAAATTCTTTTGTGAATTCATAAACTCTTTAACACTAGTCTCAAATTCAGAGGGCATCTTATTAAAATTTCCATAAGAGTTGTTGTAGGAATTACCATAATTATTAGAGGAATTACTAGGATAAGGCCTAGGATTAAAGTTTCCTCTATACGCGTTGTTACCAAAATTATTCCTACCAACAAAATTCACATCCATAGATTCATTATTATTCTCAACCAAAGTGGACAAAGGAATATCATTAGGATCGGAAGAAACACTCTTACTAGCAAATAATTTCATAAGTTCATCCATCTTTCCACTCAAAACATTAATTTCTTCTATCGCATGCACTTTTTTATTAGTAGATCTTTCAGTGTGCCATTGAGAATAATTAACCATAATATTATCTAGGAGTTTAGTAGCTTCTCCTATAGTGATTTCCATAAAAGTGCCTCCCGCGGCCGAATCTAAAAGATTTCTAGAAGCAAAATTCAATCCGGCATAAAATTTGTGTATAATCATCCACAAATTCAAACCATGAGTAGGGCAATTACGTATCATTAATTTCATCCTCTCCCAAGCTTGTGCAACATGTTCATGATGAAGTTGCTTAAAATTCATAATATCGTTTCTAAGAGAGATGATCTTAGCGGGAGGAAAATACTTAGAGATAAAAGCATCTTTGCACTTGTTCCAAGAATCAATACTATTTTTAGGCAAAGACGAAAACCAAGCTTTAGCACGATCTCTAAACGAAAAAGGAAATAGCTTCAGTTTAACAATATCATTATCAACATCTTTCTTCTTTTGCATATCACACAAATCAACGAAGCTATTTAGATGAGTAGCGACATCTTCACTAGGAAGGCCGGCGAATTGATCTTTCATGACAAGATTCAACAAAGCAGCATTGATTTCACAAGATTCAGTATTGGTAAGCGGAGCAATCGGAGTGCTAAGGAAATCATCATTGTTGGTATTGGTAAAGTCACATAATTTGGTATTATCTTGAGCCATCATGACAAACAAGCAATCCAACACACGAGCAAACATGAGACGGGCAAAAAGAGGCAAGCGGAAAAGAGAGGGCGAATAAAACGGCAAGGGTGAAGTGGGGGAGAGGAAAACGAGAGGCAACTGGCAAATAATGTAATGCGGGAGATATGAGATTGTGATGGGTACTTGGTATGTTGACTTTTGCGTAGACCTCCCCGGCAACGGCGCCAGAAATCCTTCTTGCGACCTCTTGAGCACTGCGTTGGTTTTCCCTTGAAGAGGAAAGGGTGATGCAGCAAAGTAGCGTAAGTATTTCCCTCAGTTTTTGAGAACCAAGGTATCAATCCAGTAGGAGGCTACGCGCGAGTCCCTCGCACCTACACAAAACAAATAAATCCTCGCAACCAACGTGATAAGGGGTTTTCAATCCCTTCACGGTCACTTACGAGAGTGAGATCTGATAGATATGATAGGATAATATTTTTGGTATTTTTGTGATAAGATGCAAAGTAAAATAAAAGCAAAGTAAAAAAGCAAAGGAAATAACTGAATGTTGGAAGATAATATGATGAAGATAGACCCGGGGGCCATAGGTTTCACTAGTGGCTTCTCTCGAGAGCATAAGTATTTTACGGTGGGTGAACAAATTACTGTTGAGCAATTGACAGAATTGAGCATAGTTATGAGAGTATCTAGGTATGATCATGTATATAGGCATCACATCCGAGACAAGTAGACCGACTCGTGCGTGCATCTACTGCTATTACTCCACTCATCGACCGCGATCCAGCATGCATCTAGAGTATTAAGTTCATAAAAACAGAGTAACACTTTAAGCAAGATGACATGATGTAGAGGGATAAATTCATGCAATATGATAAAAAACCCATCTTGTTATCCTCGATGGAAACAATACAATCCGTGCCTTGCTGCCCCTGCTGTCACTGGGAAAGGACACCGCAAGATTGAACCCAAAGCTAAACACTTCTCCCATTGCAAGAAAGATCAATCTAGTAGGCCAAACCAAACTGATAATTCGAAGAGACTTGCAAAGATAACCAATCATACATAACAGAATTCAGAGAAGATTCAAATATTGTTCATAGACAATCTTGATCATAAACCCACAATTCATCGGTCTCAACAAACACACCGCAAAAAGAAGATTACATCGAATAGATCTCCACGAGAGAGGGGGAGAACATTGTATTGAGATCCAAAAAGAGAGAAGAAGCCATCTAGCTACTAACTATGGACCCGAAGGTCTGAGGTAAACTACTCACACTTCATAGGAGAGGCTATGATGATGATGTAGAAGCCCTCCGTGATGGATGCCCCCTCCGGCGGAGCTCCGGAACAGGCCCCAAGATGGGATCTCGTGGGTACAGAAGGTTGCGGCGCTGGAATTAGATTTTTGGCTCCGTATCTGATCATTTGGGGGTACGTAGGTATATAGAGGAAGGAGTACATCGGTGGAGCAACAGGGGGCCCACGAGGGTGGAGGGCGCGCCCTGGGGGGTAGGCGCGCCCCCTACCTCGTGGCCTCCTCTTTTGTTTCTTGACGTAGGGTCCAAGTCTCCTGGATCATAATCTTCCTAACAATCACGTTCCCGAAGGTTTCATTCCGTTTGGACTCCGTTTGATATTCCTTTTCTGCGAAACTCTGAAATAGGCAAAAAAACAGCAATTCTGGGCTGGGCCTCCGGTTAATAGGTTAGTCCCAAAAGTAATATAAAAGTGAATAATAAAGCCCAATAATGTCCAAAACAGTAGATAATATAGCATGTAGCAATCAAAAATTATAGATACGTTGGAGACTTATCAGGCCTCCACCCTCTGGCCCTTGGCCTTCATGGTGATGATGGCCCCTCCGGGATACTCCTCCATGGCCACCGGTGTTGATGGCCCCCTCCGGTAGGGTACCGGAGAGGGCTGAGATTGACTTCTCGTGGCTACAGAGGCTTGCGGCAGCGGAACTTCCGATCTAGGTTTCTTTCTGGAATTTGGGTATATATAGAAGAGTTTTGCGTTGATTTCACGTCAGGGGGGTCTCCGGGCTGTCCGCGAGGCAGGGGGCGCGCCCCCCACCTTCGTGGGCAGCCCGGGACTCTTCTGGCCTGCTTCTGGTACTCCGTGGGCTTCTTCTGGTCCAAAAATGATCTCCGTCAAGTGGCACGTCAATTGGACTCCGTTTAGTTTTCCTTTTCTGTGATACTCTAAAACAAGGAGGAAACAGAAACTGGCACTGGGCTCTAGGTCAATAGGTTAGTCCCAAAAATCATATAAAATATCATATAAATGCATATAAAACATCCTAGAAGGATAATATAATAGCATGAATACTTCATAAATTATAGATACGTTGGAGACGTATCACTCCTCGATCTTTGATCACTTCATCCACACAAAACTCAACACAAAGCTCAGTAAGATCCGTTAGTATAATAAGGCAAATCACTACCCTAAGTACTGTTCCAAACCAATTCATATTTTCTTTTTGCATTGTAGCTATTGCATTATAACTTTTCCATGGCTTATACCACCGATAGAATCGATAGTTTCATCAAAACAAGCAAAACAATGCATCAAAAACAGAATTTGTCTTAAACAGGTCAGTTTGTAGTAATTTAAACATTCACTATACTTCTGGTACTCCAAAAATTCTGAAAAATTAGGAAAAAATAAAAAAATTGTATAGAAATACTGTGCAAAAAGTTTCAGAAACTTTCGACATTCCAGTAAAAAACTAAAATTCACGCGCTACAACCAAAGTTTCTGTTTCTGCACCACACATACCAACAAGCAATCTAATCATCCTAAAGGCAAATCTTGGCACAATAATTTTACAATACAAAGGATTTTTACAAGGGGATAATTATTTTTGTGAGAATTTTCATGAAAAATTCTACATTGTTTCTATGAGCATGAAGACAAGTGTTCAAGGTTGACCCTCACTTCTCCAATGCATAACTTCCAATCGCTTCTCTTTTGTGAAAAAGTTTTTAAGTTCACCTCTATATTTTTTGCTTTTAAACTTTATAAAAGCACTCAACAGAAATAAATGACTTTCTAAAACTACCGGGTTGTCTCCCTGGCAGCACTTTCTTTAAAGCCATTAACCTAGGCATAAAGTGCTCAGGTAATTGATCCACCCGGATCCCAAGGTATATCAAAGCCAATTTTAATTAACGATGATTTGGCATTTAGTAGTTAGCACAAAGCAACATATATCAAGCAATGACGAAGTCTAACTCTCTTCCTATGCATCGGCATGACATACAAGAACAATTCATGGACATCAAGTAAAGGCCAATACATAGCATAAGCAGTTTCTTGCAACTTTATCGTGTTGGAAACATAAAGAGGTGGAGATGTAGTTCCTCTCTCATAATAATTGCAAGTAGGAGCAGCAAGCACATGCATATTACATTCATCAAAATTATTATGTGCAACGGTAAAAGGCAACTCATCAATATAATCCTTAATAAGAACAAACTTCTCCGATATAGTGTAGTTTGGAGAATTCAAAAAGATAATAGGACTATCATGTGTGGGTGCAATAGCAAAAATTTCATTATTAACATAAGGAACTATAGCAAGTTCATCTCCATAAGCATAGTTCATATTGGCATCGTGGCCACAAGCATAGCAAGCATCAAGTTCATCAAAAAGGGATATTTCAAACGAATCAACTGGATCATAGCAATTATCATAGCATTCACCCTTGGGTAAGAATGAATGGGCATTAAATAATGTATGAGTTGAAGAGTTACTCTCAGTAGAAGGTGAGCACGGGTAGCTAATCCGCTCTTCCTCCTTTTGATCTTCGCTCTCCTCATCATCTCTTTCATCTAATGAGCTCACAGTTTCATCAATTTCTTCTTCCATAGACTCCTACAAAATGTTAGTCTTTTCATGGACAGCGGAGACTTTCTCAATAAATATATCAATGTCGTAATTGCATTTATAATTATCATAGCAATATTTAAGGATATCAAAAAAAATTGGTCTATAAACTGAATCATCAAAATCTTCAAGCTTTTCAAACAAAGATTCAATTTCATAAGCACCCTTAAAACCAACAAATTCTTCTATTCGTTCCACATCATAGTAATCATATATACCACTAGCATAAGAAGCTAAGGTTTCATTATCATTAAATTTGCATAAAAAGGGAAGATGTGGAGACTTCATCCTAGAGCAACAATTATAATCATATCTTAAGCATAGCTCCCGAGCATACCAATGCAACATATGAATTTGATCCCATAATAATTTCCCTTTTTGTGTCAAGCGATAATCCCTAAAGTATTCACGCTGATCCAACGTTACTCCCATTATCAAGTTGAATGGGGTTTTCTCAGGATTATCAAAGTAGCGCATAATATTTTCCACATAACGAGCATCGAGGGTTTTAGGAGGTTCCCCATCTCCATGAGTAGCAAGTACAACTAATTTTTTTGGTGTTTCGTGAACCATATCCATAACTAAAGATAGAGAACAACTTAGAACAAAAAATAAAAACTACTTAGTGATAAAGCAAACAAGCACACACGAGAATATTCACCCCATGCTATTGCTCCTCGGCAACGGCTCCAGAAAAAGGTCTTGATAACCGACAAGTATAGGGGATCGTTTCTAGCCTTGTTCGATAAATAGGAGTGTCGAACCCAATGAGGAGCTAAAGGTAGAACAAATATTTCCTCAAATTCTATCAACCACCGATACAACTCTACGCACAGTTCACATTTGCTTCACCTAGAACAAGAATAAAACTAGAAGTACTTTGCGAGAATAAAACTACGAATAAATTGCAAGGTAATAAAAGTAGATAGCTTTTGTCAACAAGAAAGTCATTTGTCCCTAGGTAATCGATAACAAGTACCGGTAATCATTCTTGCAATTTCATATGAGGGAGAGGCATGAGCTAACATACTTTCTCTACTTGGATCATATGCACTTATGGTTGGAACTCTAGCAAGCATCTCCAACTACTAAACATCATTAAGGCCGTGAAACCCAACTGTAGCATGAAGTATCAAGTCCTCTTTATCCCATACGCAACAACCCACCTACTTGGGTTTAAGCTTCTGTCACTCTCACAACCCACCATAAGCAACACCCTACGGTGGGGGGCCCTCGCGTTTGCGCGAGATGGAGGGCACCGTAGGACAGCACCATAACGATTAACCCACAGGACAAAACGGATCTACTCAAACATCATAGGATAGCCAAATATCATTGGGAAATAATATATGGAGTTGAGCACCATGTTTAAGTAGAAATTACAGCGGGGAGAAGAGGTTTTACACCGCTGCATAGAGGGGGAGAAAGTTGGTGTTGACGGTAGCAAGATTGTTGATGTAGATTGCCATCACGATCCTTGCCCCGGCGGCAATCCGGCGCCACCGGGAGAGAGGGGGAGAGAGTCGCCCTCCTTCTTCTTCTTCCTTGGCCTCCCCCCTAGATGGGAGGAGAGTTCCCCCTCTGGTCCATGGCCTCCATGGATGTCCCTCTCTGTTCTCTTATGTTTCGCGTTCCCCAGATCTGGCCGAAAACCGTTTCTTATATTTCGGGTGATGCGTAACTCCGATTGCGCTGAGATTTTAACACCATTTTTTCGGATATAAGCTACCTTGCATCCGAAGTATACCTCCAACCGACATTCGAGGAGGGCACAAGACACCAGGGCGCGCCTGGGGCCTGGGGCGCGCCCTGGTGGGTTGTGGGCACTGTGGGCCCCCGTTTGTGTTAATTCCACCTCCCAAAAATCACATATATTCCAAATAATTCTCCGTAAAATTTCATTGCATTTGGACTTCGTTTGATATGGATATTCCGTGATACAAAAAACATGCAAAAAATAGGAACTGGCACTAGGCACTGGACCAATAGGTTAGTCCAATAAATCATATAAATTGTTGCCAAAAATATGTAAAAGTTGTATAATATTGGCATGAAACAATCAAAAAATATTGATACGACAGAGACGTATCATCTATCACTATGAGATCTCATCCTTGCAAGTAACCGTGAAGGGATTGACAACCCCTTTATCGCGTTTCGTGCAAGTATTTGTTTGTTTGTGTAGGTGCAACCACTGGTGACTTGTGTGTTCCTCCTATTGGATTGATACCTTGGTTCTCAACTGAGGGAAATACTTATCTCTACTTTGCTACATCACCCTTTCCTCTTCAAGGGAAAAACCAACTGAGGGAAATACTTAAGGTCTGTGATTCCCGAAGCATGCATGTATGGTCTCTCATTATGCTATGAAATTGGAGCATGATTTATTATTGATTGTCATCCTTTGCGTGGAGGTCGGGAGCGCACGATGGTTAACTCCTACCAACCTCTCCCATAGGAGCATGCGTAGTAGTACTTTGCTTCGAGGGCTAATAAACTTTTGCAATAAGTATGTGAGTTCTTTATGACAAATGTGAGTCCATGGATTATACACACTCTTACCTTTCCGCATTTCGCTAGCCTCTTCGGTACCGTGCATTGGCCTTTCTCACCTTGAGTTGTGGTGCAAACCTCGCCGGTGCATCCAAACCCATGATATGATACGCTCTATCACACATAAGCTTCCTTATATTTTCCTCAAAACATCCACCAAACCAACCTATTATGGCATTTCCATAGCTACCCCGAGAAATATTGCCATGCCACTTCCACCGTTTTTTGTGGCACCCCGACTCAGAGCAACCGGTTTACCTTGCATTGCCAGCCTAGAGATCAAGTCTTCTGGCAATACACAACAACATAGTACATAAACAACCGCTTTATTGAAGCTAGCGGATTACATAAGTCTGATATTACATCATGATACAAGGCCAAGCGGCACACTCGGTGCGGCTGGACAGTATGTACATTATTTAATGAACATGACGAGGGCCTCGATCACACGAACTACGCGGCAGTGGAAGAACGACGAAGTGGAAACTCCATAGCACAGGGACACCGACGTGGACACAGCCTAGACGCGAGATGCGCTCCGATGCGAACCGACTTGCCTGAAAGCTGGCATGACACGCCAGGTCAGTACATTGAATGTACTCGCAAGCTCACAACAAACATAAGCACGATGACAAACAATATCATGAAAATTAATCAGGTTAATGCAATACAAGAAATACTAGTAATACGGTGAAACCAACATGTGCACCGAGTCTTGCGGACTCGCTTACCAGACGAGTTACCTTGTAACCAAACGGTGACCATACCTGGGTCACAACTGAAACCAATCACTCATGATGCAACTCATGAGTTCATGAATCATCACGAAACCAGTGCCAAAAACAATCATTTAGTGTGCAAGATTAATTATAAGAGTTGATCCATGGTGTGACTTACTTCCGAGCTATGCCCATAACCGAGGACGCGGCTATCGATAGAATAAATACACTCTGCAGAGGTAGCGCACTTCACCCACACCACGGAACCCATGGCCTCACACTCCCATTCGGGTGGACCAACGGCGTTCCGACAAAACCCTTACCTTGTCATGACACTCTCCCGGCCACTCCGACCAACTCCCTCTCAAGGCTAGGTCTTTGGTGGCCCCGTGCCTACCAAAGGCACCAACGGCCACCGTCATGCCAAAAACGGTCCCAAACGGGGACAAGGTACCATAAAAACAAAATGAGCACACAAGGTTATGTCTGCTTACCGGGCCAGGGTATGCACGCCCATAACCTTCCCTCGCGGGAGGCACCGGTGAGAGGCACAACAAAGGATCGAATCAAGACCCCCCCCCTCATAAGGTAAATGTGGTCGCACTGAGTAAAACTCGATTCAGTGGCACCATGACGTGATCAGCATCATATTCAAGTTCGACTTAATCAGGTTTACTTTGAAATAAAAACTTTATATAAAAAAACTCATACCATGCCATGGTCATGCAACTAATCGACATGCAAATCTAACAACTCATAGATACGGATCAACATAATTATCTTGCACTACACAGGATCAAAAACTTTACTGGTTCTACCTCATGTTTATTATCATGCAATATTCTGATTAACTCATAATTCATATGAGTATATCAATTAATAAAAGGACTATCATTATTTATCATAGCAATATAACTAAGGCAAAGTTTTATTCTACTTGACCAAACTAGTCCATGCATTCAGCCAGTAACTTAAACAAGCATTTCAAGCATGATAAAGTAACTAGCACCTAACAAATTTTTTTAACAAATTTTTAAATGCAAATAAGAACTCATATTCAAGTAGAAAATCATAGGTATTGAAATAACACCATCCAAATGCTGGTGTGGCTTGCCTTAGTGCAGAGGAGGATCGCACTCCTCCTGGTTGGCTTCAAGACAAGTCTCTCCTTCTGTAAATATTTAAAAACCACAAAAACAAATATCAAAAACCAATCTGAAAGTCACCAGAAATTCTAGACAGCAAGGAAAAATCCACATTTTGGCGTGTTGCTAGAGCTTTCTGGAATAAAGACAATGCAAAAAGAATCAACTCATTTCGACTTATAGGCTAGAAGTTGTGGTGGTCAAAGTTTTAGTCAAAATCTGATTAAATTTGAATAATTCAGAAAATCTTGGAGGGGGGGTGGGTGACGTCGAAGGTGTAAAGAGGGAGTATGCCTCCACTCATACCGCTTCGGGCGTGAGTGGTGAGGCTGACGCTGGGCCCCACCCCTCAGGAGAGAGAGAGGGGGAGAGAGATCAGAGCGCGACGGCGCTTCGGGGAGCTTACGCCGGCAAGGAGTGGGTTTGGGGCTAAACCAGAGGGATAGAAACGAAGAGGGGTTCACGGCGCACCTGCCCGTACCTGTGGCTTGCCGTGGGATGGCCGGAGCTGCTCGCAGTCAAGCTCGCGAGCGATGGTGGCGGACGGGACTTGCCGGAGAGGAAGAAGGCGACGGCGAGAGGCGCCTCCGAGGGCTCAGCAGCGTCCAGGCGGCACCAGAGGATCCCCAATGCCATGCCCGGGAGGTTGGTCGAGCTCGAGGGGCACCGGAGCGAGGTGGCTGGGCTGCGGAGGTCGCCGGAGATCTCTGGTCGGGGTCCACGGCCAGAGGCCTGCCCAACCGAGCTACGGTGCTCCTACGTGGTCATGGAGATGGTGAGGAGTGGTGTGAGGCTTGGAAGCGAGGAGAGGGGCTCTATATATAGCCGGAGTGAGAGGGGTAACGTGGCGTCGCTGGATTGCTCTGGAAGCCGGCGAACGGCGATGAAAGGCGCCAGTGCGAGGGGGCAAGGTTTCAGTGTCAAGGCGGAGGTTGTCCACGCTCGCGGACGAGCACAGGGAGCAGTGGAGAAGAGGACAAGGGCACGAGCGCACTGTGGCGTTTGGCCGCTATGTGCCCGTGCTCGCTGCGGCGTCTCCGGCGTTGGCGAGTGCCAGGGAGGGGTCATGGATGATGGGTCGAGGCTGGTGGCGCGGCGCGGCAGTCGTGGGCGAGCTCTGGCTCGAGCACGCGCCGAACAGAAGCGTTGGCGCTACCCAGAGCACGTCAAACGTGTGGCATACGCCGTGTCCTCATGCGGTCACCGCCCTGGCATGGTCAAAACGGTGCCCACGCGCGGCCAAACCATGTCTGGGCTAAAGTCCACGTAGTGTTTAGTCTAGAGGAGCTGAGGACACATCACCAGGCCGACCAGATTTGACGCAACCAACTTGGCAAGTTTCTGACCAGGAACTTGGTCGCCAAGTTTGGCTAACTTCTAGATGGCCATTAGGGCTTATCTCCTGGGGTTAAGGGTTTCCTAGGAGGGTAACTAGGCTCAAGAAAAATCAGGGCCGAAAGATCAAGGAAAAATGCACTTGCTGTACAAAGTGCATTTCAGGACCAGAAGAGAAATTATTTTCTATAGCAAAAATATTACAAAAAGTCATGCAATATTTTTGCTTGGGAAGGTGTGCCAAGGTCCAAAGAATATTTGGGAATTATTTCAGGATTTTTGGAGCAATAAAAATGAGGTTTGCTTTTGAGCACTAGTTTCTGAAAAGAGTTTGAGAGAGGAAAATGAATATTTTTCATCATTTTTCTTTTATGAAAAATATTCATTTGATTATTTTGGGGATTTATCAGAGTAATAAGGTTGAATGATAAGTATATAGGTCACTTGGGTGAAAGTCAAGGGCATGCCCAAGTGACAAGTCCATTTGAATTGATTCTAAAAATCCAAATCAAGGCAAAGGCAAAAACCAAGTCCGAAAAAAGAGAGAAGGAAAATCCAGGCTGTCACAGTTTTGTTATGACACACATCATCATTGCCATATTGATTTGCATGATCATATAGCTGATATAGTATTGTGGCTCGGCCACTATTCATCATTTTATACATGTTACGCTAGATCATTGCACATCTTGGTACACTACCAAAGGCATTCACATAGAGTCATATTTTGTTCTAGTATCTAGTTGTAACTTTGAGTTGTAAGTAAATAGAAGTTTGATTATCATCATTATTCATTATTAGAGCATTCGTCCAATTGAGGAAAAAAATAGGCCAAAAAGAGCCCAACAAAAAGAAAAAAAGAAAAAAAAAAGAAAAAAAATGAGAGAGAAAAAAAGAAGGGGCAATGTTAGCATCCTTTTGCACACTTGTGCTTCAAAGTAGCACCATGTTTTTCATATAGAGAGTCTCTTATGATTTCACTTTCACATAACTAGTGGGAATTTGTCATTATAGAACTTGGCTTGTATATTCCAATGATGGGCACTTCAGCCTCTTTTTTCTTGGGCTCTTTTTGGCCTCTTTTATTTTATTTTATTTTTCGTCCGGAGTCTCATCCCGACTTGTGGGGGAATCATAGTCTCCATCATCCGCTCCTCACATGGGACATTGCTCTAATAATGATGATCATCACACTTTTATTTACTTTCAACTCAAGAATTACAACTTGATACTAGAACAAAAATATGACTCTATATGAATGCCTCTGGCGGTGTACCGGGATGTGAAATGATCTAGCGTGACATGTATAAAAATATGAATGGTGGCCAAGCCACACATACTATGTCACTATATGATCATGCAAAGCAATATGACAATGATGATATGTGTCATAATAAAATGGAACGGTGGAAGTTGCATGGTAAAGTATCTCAGAATGGCTATGAAAATGCCATAATAGGTAGGTATGGTGGCTGTTTTGAGGAAGATATAAGGTGGCTTATGTGTAAAAGAGCGTATCATATCACGGGGTTTGGATGCACCGGTGAAGTTTGCACCACAAGTCAAGGTGAGTAAGGGCAATGCACGGTACCGGAAAAGCTAGCAAATTGAGGAAAGGTAAGAGTGCATATAATCCATGAACTCACATTAGTCATAAAGAACTCACATACTTATTGCACAAAAATCATTAGCCATCAAAGCAAAGTAGTACTATGCATGCTCCTAGGGGGAAGGTTGGTAGGAGTTAACCATCGCGCGTCCCCCGACCTCCACACAATGGAAGACAATCAATAATAAATCATGCTCCAATTTCATAGCATTACGAGAGACCATATGCGCATGCTTCGGGAATCACAAACCTTAAACTTGAAAACTTCACAACAGGAAACTCAATAGAAAACTTGAAAACTTCACAATAGGAAACTCAATAGAAAACTCGTGGGATCCATTAGTATAATAAAGAAAATCACCACTTTTAGGTACTCTTGTAAACTCATTCCAATTTTATATTTGCATTATATCTAATGTATTCTAACTTCACCATGGTTCATACCCCCGATACAACTCATAGATTCATCAATATAAGCGGACAACACAATGAAAATAGAATCTGTCAAAAAGAGAATAGTATGTAGTAATCCGGACATTAGCCAAACTTTTGTAACTCCAAAAATTATGAAAACTTAGGAAAACGTAGGAAAACTGTATATAAATATTGTGTAAAAAATTCATAATTTTATCACGCTCCAGTAAATTTTAACAATTCTGCTACTGGACGCAAAAGTTTTTGTTTTTTCACAGAATCAAATCAATAATCTTTCAAATCATCCTAAAGGTCTTACTTGGCACAAACACTAATTAAAAAACTAAAACTCCGTCATAACAGAAGTATAATGGCATGAACACATAAAAACAGAAAAGAAAAATATTGGGTTGTCTCCCAACAAGCGCTTTTTTCTTTAAAGCCTTTTAGCTAGGCATTGATAATTTTAATGATGCTCGCATGAAAGACAAGAATTGAAGCACAAAGAGAGCATCATATAGTATGTGAAAATCAAATTTAAGTCTAACATACTTCCTATGAATAGGCATTTTATAAGAAAACAAATTATAAAGACAAGAATTATCTAGCATATGCCAAGAAGAGGAATAAAACATTGACAATCTCAACATGAAGAGAGGTAATTTAGTAACATGAATATTTCTACAACCATATTTCCCTCTCTCATATTCAAATTCAACAATATAGCTATCGCATAACATATTCTCTACATGATCCACATGCATGCAAAGTTGACACTCCTCCAAAACAGTTGGATTATCATCAAATAAAGTCATGGCCTCCCAAAGCCCTCTTTTATCAAAAATTTCATAAGATTGATCGTTCTCCAAAGTACTGGGATCATTATTACCTAAAGCTAGAACTCTTCCAAACCCGCTTTCAATATTCTCGCAAACATATTCATCATGAGGCTTAAATAAATTTTCAAGATCATAAGAAGAATCACCCCAATGATAATCATTGCAATAAGTAGTGGACATATGAAAATTAGCATCCCCAAGCTTGGGGTTTTGCATATTATTAACACAATTGACATTAATAGAATTTATAATAACACCATTACAATCATGCTTTTCATTCAAGGAGCTATCGTGAATCACTTCATAAATGTCCTCTTTTAGCACTTCATCACAATTTTTAGATTCATGAATTTCAAGCAAAACTTCATAAAGATAATCTAGTGCAGTCAACTCACTAGCAACTGGTTCATCATATTTGGATGTTTTAAAATATTAGCAAGTGGATGAGGATCCATAAAATTTTTGCTCCTGATTTGGAATAAACATACAATTATGCCAAGAGAACAAGCAAACAAACCAACTAAGACATAAAGGCAAACGAAAAGGCAAACGGCAATAAGGCAAATAAAAAGGCAAATATTTCTGTGTTTCTCTGAAAATGTTTTAGAAGTGGGGAGGTGAAAACGAGAGGCAAATGGCAAATAATGTAAATGCAATAGATGAGAGTTTATGATGGGTACTTGGTAGGCTTGATGTAGATCCTCCTCGGCAATGGCGCCAGAAATTCTTCCTGCTACTTCTTGAGCTTGCGTTTCTTTTTCCCTTGAAGAGGAAACGGTGATGCAGCAAAGTAGAGATAAGTATTTCCCTCAGTGAGAACCAAGGTATCAATCCAGTTGGAGGAACACATAAGTCTCCAACAATTGCACCTACACAAACAAATACTTGCACCCAACGCGATAAAGGGGTTGTCAATCCCTTCACGGTTTCTTGCAAGGATGAGATCTGACAATGATAGATATAAAAGATAAGTAAAAGTGCGAAATAAAATAAAGGTAAATAAATTGCAGCAACGTATTTTTGTGTTTTTGATTTTGTAGATCTGAAAATAATATGATAAAAGATAGACCCAGGGGCCATAGTTTTCACTCGAGGCTTCTCTCTTGAAAGAAAGCATTGGGTAAACAAATTGATGTTGAGCAATTGATGGAAAAGCGCATATGTTGGGGAACGTAGCATGCAATTTCAAAAAAATTCCTACGATCACGCAAGATCTATCTAGGAGATGCATAGCAATGAGAGGGGGAGAGCGTGTCTACGTACCCTCGTAGACCGAAAGCGGAAGCGTAGTCGAAAGTCTTCGTGATCTAACCGATCAAGTACCGAACGTACGACACCTCCGAGTTCAGCACATGTTTAGCTCAATGACGTCCCTCGAACTCTTGATCCAGCAAAGTGTCAAGGGAGTGTTTTGTCAGCACGATGGCATGGTGATGATGATGGTGAAGTGATCCGCGCAGGGATTCGCCTAAGCACTACGACCCTATGACCGGTGGAGTAAACAGTGGAGGGGGGCACCGCACACGGCTAAGAGAACAACTGTTGTGTTTTGGGGTGCCCCTGCCCCCGTATATAAAGGAGGAGGGGAGGAGGCCGCCGGCCCTAGGGGGCGCGCCATGGGGGAAAACCGAATAGGACTCCAAGTCCTATTCGGCCCCCCTTCCTTTCTTACAGAGGGGCAAAGGGGAAGGAGAGGGAATAGGAGAAGGAAAGGGGGCGCGCCCCCTCCCCTAGTCCAATTCGGACTCCTCATAGGAGGGGGGCGCGGCCACATCTTTTGGGCTGCCTCCCCTCTTCCCTATGGCCCATTTAGGCCCATTAGTTTCCCCGGGGGGTTCCGGTAACCCCTCGATACTCCAAAAAATACCTGAACCACTCCGAAACCATTCCTGTGTCTGGATACCATCGTCCAATATATCAATCTTTACCTCTCAGCCATTTTGAGACTCCTCGTCATGTCTGGGATATCATCTGGGACTCCAAACAATCTTTGGTCACCAAAACACATAACTCATAATACAAATCGTCATCGAATGTTAAGCGTGAGGACCCTACGGGTTCGAGAACTATGTAGACATGACCGAGACACATCTCCCAATCAATAACCAACAGCAGAACCTAGATGCTCATACTTGTTCCTACATATTCTACAAAGATCTCTATCAGTCAAACCGCAATGACAACATACGTTATTCCCTTTGTCACCGGTGTGTTACTTGCCCGAGATTTGACCGTCGGTATCTTCATACCTAGTTCAATCTCGTTACCAGCAAATCTCTTTACTCGTTCTATAATGCATCATCCCGCAACTAACTCATTAGTCACATTGCTTGCAAGGCTTATTATGATGTGCATTGCCGAGAGGGCCTAGAGATATCTCTCCGATACTCGGAGTGACAAATCCTAATCTCGATCTATGCCAACCTAACAAACACCTTCGGAGACACCTATAGAGCATCTTTATAATCACCCAGTTATGTTGTGATGTTTGATAGCACACAAGGTGTTCCTCTGGTATTCGAGAGTTGCATAATCTCATAGTCACAGGAATATGTATAAGTCATGAAGAAAGCAATAGCAATAAAACTTAACAATCATTATGCTAAGCTAACGGATGGGTCTTGTCCATCACATCAGTCTCCTAATGATGTGATCCCGTTCATCAAATTACAACACATGTCTATGGTCAGGAAACTTAACCATCTTTGATTAACAAGCTAGTCAAGTAGAGGCATACTAGGGACACTTTATTTTGTCTATGTATTCACACATGTATCAAGTTTCCGGTTAATACAATTCTAGCATGAATAATAAACATTTATCATGAATAAGGAAATATAAAATAACAACTTTATTATTGCCTCTAGGGCATATTTCCTTCAGTCTCCCACTTGCACTAGAGTCAATAATCTAGTTCACATCGCCATGTGATTAACACCAATAGTTCACATCACCATGTGACCAACACCCCAAGGGTTTACTAGAGTCAATAATCTAGTTCACATCGCTATGTGATTAACACGCAAAGAGTACTAAGGTGTGATCATGTTTTGCTTGTGAGAGAAGTTTAGTCAACGGGTCTGCCACATTCAGATCCGTATGTATTTTGTAAATTTTCTATGTCTACAATGATTTGCATGGAGCTACTCTAGCTAATTGCTCCTATTTTCAATATGTATCCAGATTGAGACTCAGAGTCATCCGGATCGGTGTAAAAGCTTGCATCGACGTAAATCTTTACGACGAACTCTTTATCACCTCCATAACCGAGAAATATTTCCTTATTCCTCTTAGGTAACTAAGGATAACTTTGATCGCTGCCGAGTGATCCACTCCTGGATCACTATCGTACCCCCTTGCCAAACTCATGGCAAGGTACACAATAGGTCTGTTACACAGCATAGCATACTTTATAGAACCTATGGCTGAGGCATAGGGAATGACTTTCATTCTCTTTCTATTTTTTGTTGTGGTCGGGTTTTCAGTCTTACTCAACTTTACTCCTTGAAATACAAGCAAGAACTCCTTTGACTGTTCCATTTTGAACTACTTCAAAATCTTGTCAAGGTATATACTCATTGAAAAATCTTATCAAGCGTCTTGATCTATCTCTATAGATTTGGATGCCCAATATGTAAGCAGCTTCACCGAGGTCTTTCTTTGGAAAACTCCTTTCAAACACTCCTTTATGCTTTCCAGAAAATTCTACATCATTTCCGGTCAACAATATGTCATTCACATATACTTATCAGAAAGGTTGTAGTGCTCCCACTCACTTTGTTGTAAATACGGACTTCACCGCAAGTCTGTATAAAACTATATGCTTTGATCAACTCATCAAAGCGTATATTCCAACTCCGAGATGCTTGCACCAGTCCATAGATGGATCGCTGGAGCTTGCACACTTTGTTAGCACCTTTAGGATCGACAAAACCTTCTGGTTGCATCATATACACCTCTTCTTTAATAAATCCATTAAGGAATGCAGTTTTGACATCCATTTGCCAGATTTCATAAAATGCGGCAATTGCTAACATGATTCGGACAGACTTAAGCATCAGTACGAGTGAGAAAATCTCATTGTAGTCAACACCTTGAACTTGTCGAAAAATCTTTTTTTGCGACAATTCGAGCTTTGTAGATAGTAACACTATCATCAGCGTCGGTCTTCCTCTTGAAAATCCACTTATTCTCAATGGCTTGCTGATCATCGGGCAAGTCAACCAAAGTCCATACTTTGTTCTCATACATGGATCCTATCTTAGATTTCATGGCCTCAAGCCATTTTGCGGAATCTGGGCTCATCATCGCTTCCTCATAGTTTGTAGGTTCGTCATGGTCTAGTAACATGATTTCCAGAACAGGATTACCGTACCATTATGGTGCGGAACATGCTCTTGTTGACCTACGAGGTTCGGTAGTAACTTGATCTGAAGTTTCATGATCATTATCATTAGCTTCCTCTCTAGTTGGTGTAGGCATCACGAGAACGGATTTCTCTGATGAGCTACTTTCCAATTCGAGAGAAGGTACAATTACCTCATCAAGTTCTACTTTCCTCCCGCTCACTTCTTTCGAGAGAAACTCCTTCTCTAGAAAGGATCCATTCTTAGCAACAAAGATCTTGCCTTCGGATATGTGATAGAAGGTGTACCCAACAGTTTCTTTTGGGTATCCTATGAAGACGCACTTCTCCGATTTGGGTTCGAGCTTATCAGGCTGAAGTTTTTTCACATAAGCATCGCAACCCCAAACTTTAAGAAACGACTGCTTAGGTTTCTTGCCAAACCACAGTTCATACGTTGTCGTATCAACGGATTTAGATGGTGCCCTATTTAACATGAATGTAGTTGTCTCTAATGCATAACCCCAAAATGATAGTGGTAAATCGGTAAGAGACATCATAGATCACACCATATCTAATAAAGTACGGTTATGATGTTCGGACACACCATTACGCTGTGGTGTTCCAGGTGGCGTGAGTTGTGAAACTATTCCAAATTGTTTTAAATGAAGGCCAAACTCGTAACTCAAATATTCGCCTCCGCGATCAGATCGTAGAAACTTTATTTTCTTGTTACGATGATTTCTCCACTTCACTCTGAAATTCTTTGAATTTTTTAAATGTTTCGGACTTGTGTTTCATTAAGTAGATATACCCATATCTGCTCAAATCATCTGTGAATGTCAGAAAATAACGATACCCGCCGCGTGCCTCAACACTCATCGGACTGCATACATCGGTATGTATTATTTCCAATAAGTCATTGGCTCGCTCCATTGTTCCGGAGAACGGAGTTTTAGTCATCTTGCCCATAAGGCATGGTTCGCAAGTATCAAATGATTCATAATCAAGTTATTCCAAAAATCCATCTATATGGAGTTTCTTCATGCGCTTTGCACCAATATGACCTAAACGGCAGTGCCACAAATATTTTGCACTATCATTATCAACTTTGCATCTTTTGGCATCAATATTATGAATATGTGTATTACTACGATCGTGATTCAATAAACCATTTACGTTGGGTGTATGACCGTAGAAGGTTTTATTCATGTAAACAGAACAAAAATTATTCTCTGACTTCAATGAATAACCGTATTGCAATAAACATGATCCAATCATATTCATGCTCAACGCAAACACCAAATAACATTTATTTAGGTTTAACGCTAATCCCGAAGGTAGAAGGAGTATGCGATGGTGATCTTATCAACCTTGGAATCACTTCCAACGAACATCGTTACCTTGCCCTTAACTAGTCTCTATTCATTTTGCAACTCCTGTTTCGAGTTACTAATCTTAGCAACTGAACCGTACCGGCATCAAATACCGTGGGGTTACTATGAACACTAGTAAAGTACACATCAATAACATGTATATCAAATATACCTTTGTTCACTTTTCCATCCTTCTTATTCGCCAATTATTTCGGGTAGTTCCAGTTCTAGTGACCATTCCCTTTGCAGTGGAAGCACTCAGTTTCAACTTTAGGACTAGCTTTGGGCTTCTTCACGGGAGTGGCAACTTGCTTGTCATTCTTCTTGAAGTTCCCTTTCTTTTCCTTTGCCCTTTTTCTTGAAACTAGTGGTCTTGTTAACCATCAACACTTGATGTTTTTTCTTGATTTCTACCTTCGCCGATTTTAGCATCGCGAAGAGCTCGGGAATCGTTTTCGTCATCCCTTGCATATTATAGTTCATCACAAGTTCTAGTAACTTGGTGATAGTGACTAGAGAACTTTGTCAATCACTATCTTATCTGGAAGATTAACTCCCATTTGATTCAAGCGATTGTAGTACTCAGTCATTTTGAGCACATGCTCACTGGTTGAGCTATTCTCCTCCATCTTGTAGGCAAAATACTTGTCAGAGGTCTCATACCTCTCGACTTGGGCATGAGTCTGAAATACCAATTTCAGCTCTTGGAACATCTTATATGCTCCGTGGCTTTCAAAAAGTTTTTGAAGTCCCAGTTCTAAGCCGTAAAGCATGGCGCACTAAACTATCAAGTAGTCATCATACCGAGCTTGTCAAACGTTCATAACGTTTGCATCTGCTCCTGCAATAGGTCCGTCACCTAGCGGTGCATCGAAGACATAATTCTTCTGTGCAGCAATGAGGATAATCCTCAGATCATGGACCCAGTCCGCATCATTGCTACTATCATCTTTCAACTTATTTTTCTCTAGGATCATATCAAAAATAAATGGGGAGCTACATCGCAAGCTATTGATCTACAACATAGATATGCAAATACTACCAGGACTAAGTTCATAATAAATTAAGTTCAATTAATCATATTACTTAAGAACTCCCATTTCGATAGACATCCCTCGAGTCGTCTAAATGATCACGTGATCCAAATCAACTAAACTATGTCCGATCATCACGTGAGATGGAGTAGTCTTTAATGGTGAACATGTCTATGTTGATCATATCTACTATATGATTCACTTTCGACCTTTCAGTCTCCAGTGTTCCGAGGCCATGTCTGTACATGCTAGGCTCGTCAAGTTTAACACGAGTATTTTGCACGTGAAAAACTGTCTTGCACCCGTTGTATGTGAACGTAGAGCTTATCACACCCGATCATCGCGTGGTGTCTCAGCACGACGAACTGTCGCAACGGTGCATACTTAGGGAGAACACTTATACCTTGAAATTTAGTGAGGGATCATCTTATAATGCTACCGCCGTACTAAGCAAAATAAGATGCATAAAAGATAAACATCACATGCAATCAAAATATGTGACATGATATGGCATCATCATCTTGTGCCTTTGATCTCCATCTCCAATGCACCGTCATGATCTCCATCGTCACTGGCTTGACACCTTGATCTCCATCGTAGCGTCGTTGTCGTCTCGCCAACTATTGCTTCTACAACTATCGCTACCGCATAGGGATAAAGTAAAGCAATTACATGGCGATTGCATTTCATACAATAAAGCGACAACCATAAGGCTCCTGCCAGTTGCCGATAACTTTTACAAAACATGATCATCTCATACAATAACTTATATCACATCATGTCTTGACCATATCACATCACAACATGCCCTGCAAAAACAAGTTAGACGTCCTCTACTTTGTTGTTGCAAGTTTTACGTGGCTGCTACGGGCTTCTAGCAAGAACCGTTCTTACCTACGCATCAAAACCACAACGATTTTTTGTGAAGTGTGCTGTTTTAACCTTCAACAAGGACCGACCGTAGTCAAATTCGATTTAACTAAAGTTGGAGAAACAGACAACCGCCAGCCACCTTTATGCAAAACAAGTTGCATATCTGTCGGTGGAACCGGTCTCATGAACGTGGTCATGTAAGGTTGGTCCAGGACGCTTCATCCAACAATACCGCCGAATCAAAATAAGACATTGGTGGTAAGCAGTATGACTATTATCGCCCACAACTCTTTGTGTTCTACTCGTGCATATCATCTACGCATAGACCTGGCTCCGATGCCACTGTTGGGGAACGTAGCATGCAATTTGAAAAAAATTCCTACGATCACGCAAGACTATCTAGGAGATGCATAGTAACGAGAGGGGGAGAGTGTGTCCACGTACCCTCGTAGACTGAAAGCGGAAGCGTTAGGTTAACGCGGTTGATGTAGACGAACGTCTTCGCGATCCAACTGATCAAGTACCAAACGTACGGCACCTCCAAGTTCAGCACACGTTCAGCTCGATGACGTCCCTCTAACTCTTGATCCAGCAAAGTGTCCAGGGATAGTTTCGTTAGCAAGACCGCATGGCGACGGTGATGGTGAAGTGATGCTCGCAGGGCTTCGCGTAAGCACTACGACGCTATGACTGGAGGAGTAAATTGTGGAGGGGGCACCGCACACGACTAAGAGAACAACTGTTGTGTTTTGGGGTGCCCCCTGCCCCGTATATAAAGGAGGAGGGGAGTAAATTGTGGAAATGGGAAGGAGAGGGAATAGGAGAAGGAAAGGGGGCGCGCCCCCTCCCCTAGTCCAATTCGGACTCCTCATGGGAGGGGGCGCGACCACCTCTTTTGGGCTGCCTCCCCTCTTCCCTATGGCCCATGTAGGCCCATTACTTTTTTTTGAATATTATGTAGGCCCATTACTTTCCCCGGGGGGTTCCAGTAACCCCTCGGTACTCCGAAAAATACCCGAACCACTCCGAAACCATTCCGGTGTCCGAATACTATTGTCCAATATATCAATCTTTACCTCTCGACCATTTCGAGACTCCTCGTCATGTCCGTGATCTCATCTGGGACTCAGAACAATCTTTGGTCACCAAAACACATAACTCATAATACAAATCGTCATCGAACGTTAAGCATGCGGACCCTACGGGTTCGAGAACTTTGTAGACATGACCGAGACACATCTCCGATCAATAACCAACAGCGGAACCTGGATGCTCATATTGGTTCCTACATATTCTACGAAGATCTTTATCGGTCAAACCGCAATGACAACATACGTTATTCCCTTTGTCATCGTTATGTTACTTGCCCGAGATTCGATCGTCGGTATCTTCATACCTAGTTCAATCTCATTACCGGCAAGTCTCTTTACTCGTTCCATAATGCATCATCCCGCAACTAACTCATTAGTCACATTGCTTGCAAGGCTTATTATGATGTGCATTACCGAGAGGGCCCAGAGATACCTCTCCGATACTCGGAGTGACAAATCCTAATCTCAATCTATGCCAACCCAACAAACACCTTCGGAGACACCTGTAGAGCATCTTTATAATCACCCAGTTAAGTTGTGACGTTTGATAGCACACAAGGTGTTCCTCCGGTATTCGGGAGTTGCATAATCTCATAGTCAAAGGAATATGTATAAGTCATGAAGAAAGCAATAGCAATAAAACTTAACGATCATTATGCTAAGCTAACGGATGGGTCTTGTCCATCACATCATTCTCCTAATGATGTGATCCCGTTCATCAAATGACAACACATGTCTACGGTCAGGAAACTTAACCATCTTTGATTAACGAGCTAGTCAAGTAGAGGCATACTAGGGAAACTTTGTTTTGTCTATGTATTCACACATGTATCAAGTTTCCGGTTAATACAATTCTAGCATGAATGATAAAAATTTATCATGAATAAGGAAATATAAAATAACAACTTTATTATTGCCTCTAGGACATATTTCCTTCAGCATAGTTATGAAAATATCTAAGGCAATGATCATGTATATAGGCATCATGTTCGTGACAAGTAGACCGACTCCTGCCTGCATCTACTACTATTACTCCACACATCGATCGCTGTCGAGCATGCATCTAGTGTATTAAGTTAACAAGAACGGAGTAACGCCTTAAGCAAGATGACATGATGTAGAGGGATGGATCCAATTGATATGAACAAACCCCATATTTTTATCCTTAATGGCAACAATACAAATATGTGTCATGTCCCCTTCTGTCACTGGTAATAAGCACCGCAAGATTGAACCCATTACAAAGCACCTCTCCCATTGCAATAAAAAACAATCTAGTTCGCCAAACCAAATCAATAGTTCGGAGAGAAATACAAAGCTATATAAATCATGCATAAAAGAGTTCAGAGAAGACTCAAATAATATTCATAGGTAATCTGATCATAAACCCACAATTCATCAGATCTCAAAAAACACACGCAAAAGAAGATTACATCGAATAGATCTCCAAGAACATCGAGGAGAACATTGTATTGAATATCAAAGAGAGAGAAGAAGCCATTTAGCTACTAGCTATGGACCCGTAGGTCTGTGGTAAACTACTCACACATCATCGGAAGGGCAGCAAGGTTGATGTAGAAGCTCTCCGTGATCGAATCCCCATCCGGCAAAGTTCCAGAAAAGGTCCCCAGATGGGATCTCATGAAGACAGAAACTTGCAGCGATGGAAAAGTATTTTTGGTGTGCCCCCTGGTCTACGGGGAGTATTTGGGTCTTAATAGAAGTAAAATTAGGGTTGGAAGTGCCACAAGGGGCCCACAAGCTTGGAGGCCCCCCCCTTGGGCGCGACCTATGAGCTTGTGGCCACCTCGTGGCTCTTCTAGCCTCCTCTCGAAGCTTCCAGGGTGTCTTGTGGTCCAAAAAAATGTCAAAAAGTTTTGTTCCGTTTGGACTCCGTCTGGTATTGATTTTCTGTAAAGACAAAAACAAGGAAAAAACAGCAACTGGCACTGGGCACTAGGTTAATCGGTTAGTCCCAAAAATGATATAAAACGGCATAAAAATGCATATAAAACATCCAAGGTTGATAATATAATAGCATGGAACAATCAAAAATTATGGATACATTGGAGACGTATCAATACCCGAGGAGGTGGGGACGACCAGAACAAATCTGTTGTCTAGAAAATTTTGCACGAATGCGCGAGGGTAATTGTGACGTTGAGCCCCCGAGCTCCATGCATGATTTTCTATGATCTCGGTTGAGATCTAAGTTGATGTCGATGGAGACGCCCACCGATTTCGCACAGATCTGACATGAGCGTACTGCTCGGCCTGGCCGAAGTGACTAGCCGAGTTGGCGACGAAGATCCATTTCGGAGCATGTATCGCGTCAGAGCCCATCTAAATTCCATCACACCACAGCGACTACGAGAGGGACATGTATGGTCCACCAATGATGGATTTGAATCCGGGAGATCTTGGGTATGGGTCCCGAGCTTGTAGTCTTGGCACGATGGTAACAGGACACAAGGGAGACACAATGTTTACCCAGGTTCATGCCCTCTCGAAGAGACAAAACCTGAAGTCCTGTTATATTGATTGTGGATGGTCACAGAGTACAGGTTGATCTACCTCAAGATCATGTACGGATGAGATATTTCTCTAGAATATTAGATATCGACTAGCCTAGCCTCCGCTTATATAATGCACCAGAGGTTAGGATAACAGGAGTCCTAGTCGGCTACCTCACTGGAGAGGACTACTTATCTTGTATGCCAATGTTTTTGAAATCTTCCTCGTATGCGTCATGGGCTACCTGAAGTGGCTCGCTAATGAACAACCACTAGGGTCCTTGGCCCGGCCCTCCTGGCCGGAAGACGACATGGTGAGTACACCCTAGTCTAGGACTCCGTCAGCGACCGCTATTAGGAAGGAAGGATCAGGGCGTGATTTCGATTCAAATGGCGATGACATTAAAATTGCATGGTTTTCTATTCCTGCGTTGCAAATAAAAGAGGCCTTTACTGACTCTCAGGCAACAAATTCCCTACGTGGTACATAGAAACACTTTAGCCATAAGTAAGTTGCCTCATTTTTAAATTTGGGTAATTTGATTTTTTTACCGTTGATTCTTTTGTCAATGTCATTATTCGTGCTATTTTTTTTACCTTGTGTTGTTTTCATGGCTTCTTAGGTCGATTTTTGACTTGCCCGTGGTAGGGGTAAGCCAGTTTTTTCTTAGACTTAACTTTTGATTTTCCCCCTGTTTAGGGCAATTCGATTTTTTGCTGGGCTTGAAGTCCTTTACATATAGCATTTTTTATTTGTATGTGTTTTTGCTTCTCTTTTCATTTTTTTGTAAGTTTTTCTACAAGGGTAATTTTGGCATGTTGGATGAGTGGGAATATATATATATCACAAATATTGTACAACATGCAAATAAATTACAAAAGATTGTGAAAATTGCACAATTATATTCCTATCATTTTCATATTGAAAAATTACAATTTTAGTGCAAAGTCGTGTGCAAGTTCTTCTTCATCTTTTCTTAGAAAAGATTACTATTTTGATTTTAATTTATTTTTTATTTCATTTTCTTTCTTCTTTAAGGGTTATACCAATGTCACTATCCATTCCTTCTTAAGTAGTTTTTTTTGCAAAATTACAATATTAGATGCTTATTCTTATATATTTTAAAAACTAAAATTTTGTGTAAAGTATATTCAAATTTGCTCATTATTTTTTCTTTCTTCGTAAAGGTTAATACCAATGTCACTAATTCACTTTCTCTTAGAAAACTTTATTATTTTGATTTTTTATTTCTTTTTATTTTCTTAGGGATATACCAATGCCACTAATTCATTTCTTCTTATTAAATATAATTTGGCAAAAATTCAACTATATATACTTGTTTTTGCACATGATAAGAAACCACAATTCCTGTGTAAATTGTGTCAAAAAAATTCATTATGTGTTTCACTTATTTTATTTTCTTTCTTCATAAGGGCAATACTAATGCTAGTAATTCATTTTTCCTTAGAAAACAATATTATTTGATATTGTTCTATTTTTTATATTTTATTTCTTCTTTAAGGGTAAAATACCAATGCCACTAATTCATTCCTTCTTACGATTTTTTTTTTGTGAAAATCTACTATCATATGTCTATTCTTGCATCTTATGAAAAGGTGTAATTTCTATGTAATTTTTGTGCAAAAATTTTCATTAATTTTGTTTCATTTATCTTAAAATTCTTCTTAAGGCATAATGCCAATGCCACAAATTCATTCTTCCTTACGAAGCTTCGTTATTTTGATTTTGATTTTTTCTTTTCTTTTCTTCGTTTATAAAGTTATACATGTTATAGGTCTACCTACACCTTTGATCATCATTATCATGTGAAGATTAATTGAACTCTACGTGTCTATACACATACCTCATACCATAATTAAGTTTCATTAGATTGATCGATCAAAACATACACATGGAAGATGTATATATGAACTCCAACACTTGTCCCTAGTTGGTCCGGTAGAGAATCCCTAGCCGCCTCACCCTGCCTGGCCGCGCCGCTGGGAGGACCGATCCAGTGACGGCTTGTCGGAGAAGTTTTGGAGGACTTGGAGGGCTGCTGCAGTCTTAGAAGGAGATGAGGGCTCGACTCTCCGCCAGGCCGTGCTCGACGACGTCGTTGGCGAATTTGGCGGTAGCCAGAATAATCCAGTGCGGTGAGCTTCTACGGCGTCGGGGCCTGGCTAAATCAGCGAAGAAGACGACGTCGGCGCATGACCCCATATGGCAGCGAGTTCGATCTCAGTGATGTAGAACAGTGTGGGAATTCGTCTCTGGTGTTATTTAGAGTGTTTTTGTGTTTGGCTAGGGACGTACGTGGCGGTGGCACTTTCCCGGTTTAGAAATAATATCTTTTTTGTCTTATCCTTGTTTCTTTGTTGTGCTCATCACCGATAGAGGGCGTGCGGTTTTGTGTCTCTGGCGGGTGTTCGAAGACCGGGTCGGTTTAGATTTCTGGTTCCTTCTAGATTCGGCCGGCTTCTTGGGAGTTTCTACAATTGTTTTTCACGCGAATTGTACCTAGTCGGTCCCGTACAGAAACCAATGCATGTGCGAATCCTTGCGATGTGTCCAAACAAATAGACACTCGTTCGTTGGAAAATGATCTGGGTGGCGCGCATTTCGCAATGCAGAGCATGCATGTACGAGGTGACGTGCGTAGTAGTATAAACCTAGCAGATAGCGCATGCGTCCGCAAATCTTTTACCACTTCGTCCGTGATGGAACACATTAGCCTACTGCAGCAGCTTGCATGTCGGGGGCGGTATCCTTCTCGACTTGTCTAATCGCATCCCTTGCAGTGGAGGACACGGCGGGTCCGGGCCGGGGACCCCCGACGCACCATTCTCCTGCATCTGCATGGCAGCAAGCCAAGCCAACCCCCTATGTCACACAGTAGCGCGCACATTATCAGCGTCCAAGCCCCAAATGGAGCCATCCATCCGTCCGTCCCCATACCGTAATGTCACTATTCTAGCGTCAGGCCATTAAGTGTCTTTTCCGTCCCGGTATATTCTTTTCCTGGAAGAAACCTCTGCCCCTCCTCCTCCTCGCAATAACAGCAGGTAAGGTAAATGGCGTACGGCCGTCCATGCACACCGTTCATCCAGGACAGAATTTCTCAAACGAATAAATGTCCACGGAACAGCGCTGCCCATCTCTCCTCTCCTCTCCTCTGACCGGAGACAAACTGTGCATATGCATATAGGCCATGAATAATATACTCCTCTCGCAATGTCTGGGCCGCACTGTAGCCGGCCATGAATCCCCATCACTCCTCCTCGCAATAAAAACCGGCATGGAGGTCTCCTCCGCTACTAAAATTAAATTCGGCGGAGTAAAATCGAGCGGGCGAGCTGGCGACGACGAGGAGCTGCATGGAAAAGCTTCGCGGGTTGAAGGCCGGACCTGGCCCCGATCGGGCGACTTACCCTGTGCGAAAGGGACGGGAGGATGGGCTCGTTTACGACCGGTTTGCCGTCGGGACCTCAAGCTCACTCCCTGGCAAAAGCGCTTGTGTGGGGTGTAGCTGCTCGCTGCCATCATTGCATTAATCAACGTTGGGGCAGCGAGACTGTGCGAGGGAATGTGAGGATCCCTAGTTTCATTTCAAAACATCGGGTTTGGGATCCTTTGTGGCAGTCTCACTCGCGTGGCGTACTAGGTGGAACGGATTCGTGTCGCCGCTAAATATTTTCAGTTATTTGATCCCTGAAAGATATAGGAGTATCACATAGTGTTTGCATCTAAGTCGATTGTTTAATTTGAAGGATTTAATTAGTAGGATTGTAATTCCATAGTAGATAAACTTAATTAATTTCTGCTACATTTTGATGGATAGATTTTCATCCATGCTAGCCTTATGTGAAAATTATTTATATTTTCTCTGCACAATTAAAGGACCATACAATCATATAGTATTCAATATGTCATGAATCTTAATACTCCTTGAACAAAGAAACGAATACAAATTGCCCTGAATGAATCCTGATACCCCATTCACCGGTTATCTATATTCTTGCGTTTTAGAAATTTCATAAATCAAAGAAGCCCTCGAACCGAACAAAATAAAATGTGTAACATTATCTGAAAAACAACACATACTCGATTTCCTCACGTACTTAATAATGATAATATATGGTATCAATCCTTGCATCGATGCCCCCCCCCCCCTATTAAAAAGAAATAAAAAGAAAAGGTTCTAACTTAACTATTAGAATAATTCATCTGCTCCTATGTGTACATAAAATACAACTAAGGCTAGACTTAAAAATGTGTTTTGTGGAGTAAATCTTCAGGCTGCCGTGTTCTATTTTTCACGGCCCTTGAAACTAACTGTTCATTTTTTTCCCTGAAAGGCCAAGACCATATATTAGATTGAACAAGCCCTTACAAGAAATTCCGTACAAAAATAAAAAAATAACACGCAAGTCCCTGGAAAAATCATGACCATCTTGCTTGTGCATCCACAAACAGAGCGCCATAACTAAGCTTGGTGCCACCTCTTGGCCTCCATCTCAATCTTTTAATTGAAGCCCACAAGTTTGAAGAAGAAAAGCCGTCGACATAGACCAGAAGACGCCGGAGGCAGATTGTCACCCCGAAGAAGCTGACACACATAGGAGAGCCAAAAGATAATCTCAACTCCCAGTAGGCAGGGGAGGGAGACATAAATCTCGCAAATTCCTGACCGATCCCCATATGGCTGGGCTTCATCGGACAAAGAAGAAACTAGAAAAAAAATACGTCACGATATCATCCCCTAACCCTGATAAAATGCCGGTAATTGCAATTGGTACCTCCACATCAGCTATGACAAAAACTTCTTTCATAAAATTACGAAAAAATCGGTAGATGTGGCGTTACTACATGTACTACACATAGCATATGGACTGGACTGCGCAAACCCAAAAATAACGAACGGATACGGATTGATCTCCTATTTACCGAGTTGGCATCTACCCGAATGGCATGCGAACATAAGCAAAATACCAAGTGGGTACTGGGTACGTGGGTGCAGATCTGGGAAAGCATCTGTATCTCTCTCACGGAAACAACCTACTATTGACCGACATCTTTTTCTTTTCGCAGCGGCGGTTGACAGTTGACCACAACATGCACAGACTCTTCGACAGGGCCGTAGGTCAGGTCCTATACGAGTTTGCGTACCACTGCTGTGCCCCCGAACCGGTCGGTGGGGCATGCATGGCCTCCCCACATTCAGTTTGAATGCAAGGATGTTGTGATGGGTCGTGCATAAATTTATTCATAAAGTTTGAAGAAAGAAACATTCGTTTAGAATAAATGCGAAATAAATTAGTCTTACAATACCACAATATTCGGAGAAAAGTAATTTTAGTCCCTTAATTCTTGCCAAAGTTTATTTTTTTAGGAATCTGATAATGTCTGAACGTCAGGTACAAGCACATGGCAAATCCATCATTTACGATGGCAAGTTTACTGACGCGAGGACGACAACTTTATTTGGCAAGTATGAAAACTTCGAGTTTCAGTTTATTTTTTGATAGGAAATAACCGTGTGTGTCAACTAATTTACCATCCTTGCGTCATTAGTTTGCCATCGAATTATAAGTACCAAATTCATGTCAGGTACTTATAATTTCCGGGTTTTTTATCCTATTGACAAGTTTTTGAATCCTGATCTTCTAAAACTGTTTCCAAGCCAACTTTTACCACATTTTCTTCAGATTGTTTTTTCCTTGTTATCATTCAATGTTCGATGGGTTGGTTTGCACACTCAAGCCGAGCTCCAACTGAGCCAAACTCGAATAGCTTGTCGAGCTCAAACTTTTTAAGCCGCCTAAGGCCTTGTACAATGCAAAGTGCTTAGGAGAGATGCTTGGAGAAATAAATCAGGCTTTCCTTAAGCACCGATGCTTATTTGTGCAGGGCAAACACTTAATTATGCGTCTCTCTTTTAGAAATAGGCACTGGGGCTTCAGAAAAAACCCGATTTTATTTTCTAAGCACCTCCCTAAGCATCTAGCATTGTACAAGGCCTAAGGCATCTCCAACGAAAACCCGCAAAAATCCTCCTGCATCCGTCCGCAGACATGGGACCAGTGTGCGAACATGGATGCGGGAGCCGGCCATCCAACCGTTGCCGCATACATTTTCACAAAAACTTGAACCAACCGGACGGGTTTCGGGCAAACACGACCGGATTTCATCTAAATATGACGGATTTCATATAAAAATGTCGGATTTCCATATAAACATAACTGATTTCATTACATTTACATCAATAAGCGGTGCTAGCCCGACTCTGAAGGTATAATAATACCTAATCTAAATCGCCACCCACGGATCCCTTTGTCTTCCTCATGTGCGGCAGCCCGATCAGCGGACTGCCTGGAGCCGGGAGGTATATGCTTCAACGCAAAGGACGACTCGCTTCCCCACCACTCATCGGAAGTGAAACCCTCGGCTGACACTTCAGCAGGAGGGGAAGGCGGCGCCTCCACTTTCGTGGAGCCCATGTGGGATCGACGGAGGTCCTCGCAAGAGAAGAACCGAACAAGACACCAGATGTGTACGCCGGCGTCGCCTAGGCGGTGTCCTTCATGGGACCCAAGCGGCGGCGGACTCCCATGTTCTACTTCTCCTCGATGATGGCGGCAGACACGAAGGCGACGGCCATCGACTCGTCGCTCTCCGCGCACCCGGATACTGTCTTTGCCTGCATGGCGCGATCGTAGGCACGGGCGGCGTGGCGCTGTCGACGACAGCGATGACGCCCGTGCCGCCGTGCCGGCATGGAGCTATTCGCCACTCCTCATCGGGTGGCCCTGGAGCGGCGAGTTGCTGAACCACCCGCTGGCTTGGGGCGGCAACTTGCTCTGTCGGGTCAGGCGCGGGAGGTGGAGCAGCGAGCTGCCTCGCTCGTATCAGACCGGCTCGACTGGCCACCCAGACGGCTTGTATGCCGGAGAACTGCTCTTTGGAAGCCATCGGAAGAGTGGTGAATTAGGAGATGGCGGGAGTGGCGGACGGGTGTGATTCTTGCCCGGCGTCTGGCCTCGTTTAAACGGAGGGCGAAAGGGAGGAGCTCGGTCAGTGTTGCGTTTAATGTCGGCCCGCTCATGAACGGATGTGTGGCTGGAGTAGGTTTCTCAGCTTCCACGCGGGGTTAATGGAGGCGTATGAATGCGGCGAGGAGACTAGTTCAGGGCGTGCAGCAGGCGGCTCCCTCGGCCGGCGAGCCGATTCAAGGGTGGAGGCAGTGAGAGGCCGTGTCCGCCCTGAGCCGCCTTCAATGCGGAGCGGCGCACTCTACAGCGGCATGAATGCAGGCAGCGGGTGCGGGGTGGAATGCGTGCGCGGGAGGGCGAAGGGGTTTTTGGTGGGTCACGACAGTCAGAAGCGGGCTTGGGATAGGTCCTCACTCCGCAAACCTCCCCCACTTTTGTCTCGGTTTGCGAGAGAAAAATCGCGTCCGGACCGTCCCGCGGACCGATAGAGGCTCGCGTTGGATGGCTTCCGCAGTCCGAACGGATGCTGGCGGTTTACGGGTCCGACTTGAAGATGCCCTAATACTATATTGCCTCCTCACTATGTGTCCTTTTGCCGGCATGTTTCTTGTACGTTCGTGTAAGTGTTGGTTATGCGCACCATAACTATTTGCATACAGTTGATGCTTCATTTCGAGTCAATATAATATATCTTCTGTTAAAAAATAAATACTATATTGCCTCCATTTCTAAAATATAAGGTGTATTATTATTATTATTATTATTAAAGGCAAATTTCCCTATTCTGACCAAACTTATAGAGGAAAGTTTCACTTAAAAAAAACTAATACACTTGAAATTTTGGACTGGAGGAAATATAAAAGCCTTGTATTTATACATCCCCAGCAATATTGCAATATAATATAGCTTCTTGCAAACCTATACATCTTGTTCGAATTAAAGGGCGTGTAGCCCATGAATATTATTTCTACTGGTTTGCATAAAAGGCTACAGCATGTTACTATTGAGAGTAATGCACACACGCTATTGAGATATTGGATCTGTATAGTGGCAAGAAATTAATTAGGGCTGTACTGTAGTTTATAGCACAGCGAGCATATAAACGCGTAACAATAATGTTGTCCAGGACAATGTTCATACTAGCAAGTTGGCAACAGAAATTATACGAGCATGTCGAAACGTTGGGTGGCCATACGTATGTAGTAGGAGTAGCTCTGTACAACAGTGCGCAGTACCTGTCGGCCTTTTTTGCAACTACGTACAGGAAGATCGCACCATGGATGCAAGCAAACGGATTTTGTACTTGCGTCTCGGCAAACACTTGCATTGCACTGCATTTGCACGTCGACGATATGTACAGTAAGTACGTACGTACGCCACAAAGCTTCAAATCGTTTGCGTGGTGTTATATGCAAAGGTGTACATACATCAAACTAGGCCTGTGGCGTTGTAAAGTCAAGCGTACGCATCGACGTGACCTTCGTATCTATACCCATACGTTACGTACGCGCCGGCCGCTGCATGCACTTTTCCAATGAGAGATCAACGTCACGGAATAGTTTTATTCCTACACGTGGTATTACTCACTCGTATTTATATTCCATCGATATATTCAACGTCTACTATAGCCCTCGCCATCAATCGAGTCTACTGCTCTCTCTCTCTCGCGCTTCTCTTGAGCTATAATTTCTGCAGAGTTGAAGATGAGGTGTGTGAGCAGGGGCCTAGTACAGTAGGGGTGTAAATTCCGTGCAAGTAGATTTTAAAGCCCGGTCCATCAGCTGCCGTTGCAGGCTGTACTACTGTTGTGAAGTGACAAGCTGTGCAGAAGTGTACGCACAAACACATTCACTCTCCCACTTCCTCTCTGCCTTCCTCCCGTAGAGAGGTCATCCTATGTCAGTACAAGGAAAGCGGGTTTCATGGATAGCTATACAGCCTGTATATACAAACTGCGCCAGTTTTTGCGGTAGTACCATTTTCACTGTTGAAGCATATACCTTTGTATCCTTTGTGACAGGAAAATCCTAAGAGCAACTCCAATGGGGCGACCCATTTTATCCGCCTGCGTTTGTTTGGGTCGGCGCGGACAAAAATGAAGGCCCAACGCGGCGACCCAAACCCAAATCGCATCCGCCTGGCGTCCGCGCTGACCCATTTCCGGCCCAAAATTGCGTCTGAAATATGTGTCGGCACGGACGCGAAGCGAACGCGCCGCGCGTCTCCTCGTTGTCCGCCGCGGCCCCACTTGTAGGCCACCCAACTACCGCCCGTCATCTAATTTATGACGACCATCGACCATCCGGAGAAGGGAGTAGAAAACTAGTTTACCCTCCCCTGATAGTGAAAAAACCCACACACGCGAAAGGTCCCATTCAGCTTGGGACGCGTCGAAGAACGCTTGTACGCGCACGCGACAGGACGCTCGCTTGGGTGGCTGGCCAGCAGTCCTGGCCATGGGCAGCCCGGCCCGAACGGCCCGGCCCGAAAAAGTCCGACCCGGCCCGGCCCGACGCCGCTCCCGGGCCGGGCTCGGGCCTAGATTTTGAGCCCAAAGACCGGGCCGGGCCCAGGCCCATCGTTTTCGCGTTTTCCTGAAGGACGGGCCGGACCGGCCCCAAGCCCGACGGGCTTTTACGTGTTCGGGCCGGGCTCAGGCCCAGAAAACAGGCCCGACGGCTGGGCCGGGCCGGGCTCGGGCCTGGGTTTTTTGCGTCGGGCTTGGCTAGGCCCGGCCCGAGGTATGGCCATGTATATTAGCCAATAACCCTATTGGACCTCCGTCCATCCGAAGAAGCAAAGAAGAAAACAAAGAAGGGAAACGAAAAATAGAGAGAATATTAAAAATGCTCAGAAAAACAAAAAATACAAAATTTTAAAAACAGTGTAAAAATGCTTAAGTATTCGAAAAATGAGATGTTCGCAAATTTAGAAAGTGACCATGAATTTAGAAAATATACTTGAATTTAAAAAATACCCCCCAAAAATAAAAAATGTTCTCTAATTTAAAAATATTTATGAATTTAGAAAATATTTCGAATTTTAAAATAAGTTTCCCGAATTTCAGAAATATTCCCGAATTTAAAAATATCCCTGAATTTAATAAGTGTTCACGAATTTAGAGATTTGTCTATCCATCAGCATAGGATCGCCACATTCACATGCGAATGGGCTCATGGCTCAACCGCATTGCACAACCAATTCAATCCTTGACATGTGGGACCACGAATGCAAAAATTAATATCGATGCATGAGGTGGCTCCATTCATTCCTAGGTACTCCCTCCCCCGTCTTAAAATGTAAGACGTTTTCCCATACTATCAGAGTGTGAAAAAACGTCTTACATTTTGGGATGGAGAAAGTAGCCTAGTAATTTAAAACGAGATCAATAACCTTCCCCTCGCGAATAGCACGTGCATGTTGTTCATGCATAAAAGGTGCAACGGGCGTCTCAAAGATATCCATACATACAATGTGACAAGTGGGAGAGGATTTAGGGCACACAAGTGCGGGGCACGCACATTGTGGGCCGCCGATCTGCGTTGAGATTCGTAAAATTTTCTACGTATTTTGTGTATTGCCGGCGTATATCAATGCATATTTATATGTATTTTCATAGTAAAGCTAAAGTATTACACTTGTTTCTGTGGGTCCGTCTTGGAAGAAACAAATATTTCGGTGAACAGTTACTGTAAGAACTGCCTACTTGAGTATACCCTTGTACTCAAAGTGTTTATTCTCTTCTTCTCTCTCGCTGTCTGTTCTTCAAGTGCACCATGCTTAGCACTTGTGTTATAGGAGTAGTACTGTAGACGACAAGGTATTCGAGCTATTTTGTTCGCAATTGCTAGTCAAGCGGCGACAAGGGATTCGAGACGTGTTCCAGAGCTTATCGGGCACAGGTTAGTGGATACTGTATGTTCGATGCTCTTTGAATCTGTTTGTAACAACAAACTCTACATACGGTTATTGCGTAGTTAACGTTTTATTCTTTGAAGCAGGGAGATCTTTAGCTTAGCAAATCTTGGTGGTAAAGAAAATTTTGGCCTGGTTCTTATAACAGAAATATTCACGTATGTATGCAGTTTACGAATCTAGGAGATGATTGTATTTAATGAAAATTAAAACAAGGAAACTTCATTAAGTTTTGGAAGCGGGAACTTATGTTACGATGTCAGTTAACAGAAGTGAAACTTACAGGGCACATCTATTGTCGTGTATGCTTAGAACAAATACGATAACAAAGTTATGAAATATGTCTAAAACAAAATTTATAATATGGATTAGTATATAGAAAACAAAATAGTTGTATTGACGTATGCAAGTTAGAATTTATTTATGTTATCGAAAAATAGTTAGAAACTTAATATGAAGGTTACATATAGAAACATTGACTTATAAAGAGTTTGTATATTTTTTGACATACTTGGATGATTGATAGGTTGCTTCAAAATTAAATCTGTGCATATAAGGCTTTAAGTTATGTAAGCGCTGGTATACTACAAAATGAATATATTTCTTATGTTACTTGTTGTTGGTGCCTTGAATTAGGGGGTGCACACCACGTCCGCCCATCGTTCGTGGGTCGGGCCAAGGACCCACCAGTAACTGAAGAATGGGCCCTGTGCGCCCTGGGCCTCTGCGTGATCAAGATGGAGTTCTGCAAAGACTTGGCGTATACTTCAAGGCGTATTTGATTGATTGGCATGTTATCCCTAGATTGTAACCGAGCATGTGTAAATCCTAGATACCCCCGGGCCTATATAAACCATGGGGTTTAGTACATAGAGGCACGATTTCAAGGTCCTAGAGCCTAGAACTCATTCATAAGATCTCGAGGTAGATCATAATGTACTATGTGCCCCATCACAATAAATATAACAAGAGCGGGACGTAGGTTTTTACCTCTTTGAGAGGGCCCGAACCTGAGTAAATATCGTGTCCCCCTTCTTCCTGTTATCGTCTAGCTCGGATCATCAGCTTGGGACCCCCTGCCAGAGATCCGCCGGTTTTAGCACCGACATTGGTGGCCCATACAGGTCTCGTTGTGCGATCACGACTGCTCGATGATAGCATTGGCTGCGGGGACATCTTCGTCCCCGGCCAGCTTTTCGACTTTGGTAGCGCTGTGCTGCATGCCGACTCGACTGACCATCTGGGCGAAGTAGAGAACTTCTCCCTGGGCCACATTGTCCGGTTTGACAATACGAAGTGCGCAGCGGGTCCATGTGGCGAGCTCGCCTTCTCAGGATGGGTGTCTCACCTGCCTGAGAATTCCACGGACATCCTCATCCATGAACCAGATTCAATCTCGGAGTAGGTCCACGATACAATCTATACCTTGGATCCGTCCTCAAGCTCGGATGCAAGTACTACCTCACTGGCTCAAGCATTAATCCTTACCAGCGTAAACCCCGAGGATGCGTCAGGCAGTACTTCCGCTAAACTCCGGGTTAATAAATCTGAAAATAATATGATAGGAAATAGACCCGGGAGCAGTAGATTTCACTAGAGGCTTCTCTCGAGAAAATAGCATACGGTGGGTAAATAAATTATTGTTGAGCAGTTGATAGAAGAGCAAATAATTATGACGATATCCAAGGCAATGATCATGTATATGGGCATCACGTCCAAGATTAGTAGACCGACTCCTGCCTGCATCTACTACTATTACTCCACACATCGACCGCTATCCATCATGCATCTAGTGTATGCTACTTCTTGAGCTTGCGTTGATTTTTTCCTTGAAGAGGAAAGGGTGATGCAGCAAAGTAGAGATAAGTATTTCCCTCAGTTAAGAACCAAGGTATCAATCCCGTAGGAGGCACAAGGAAGTCCCCAATAGATGCACATGCACAAACTAAAAACACTTGCACACAATGCGAAAAAGGGGTTGTCAATCCCTTCACGGTCACTAGCAAGAGTGAGATCTGATAGAGATAGGTATAAAAGATAAATGAAAAGGTAAAAGTAAATAAAAGTAAATAAATTACAGCATGGTATTTTTGGATTTTGGTTTTATAGATCTGAAAATAATATGGTAAAAATAGACCCGGGGGCCATAGGTTTCACTAGAGGCTTCTCTCTTGAAGAAAGCATACGATGGGTGAACAAATAACTGTTGAGCAGCTGATAGAAAAGCGCATAGCTATAATGATATCTAAGGCAATGATCATGAATATAGGCATCACGTCCTTGACAAGTAGACCGAAACGATTCTGCATCTACTATTATTACTCCACACATCGACCGCTATCCAGCATGCATCTAGTGTATTAAGTTAACAAGAATGGAGTAACGCCTTAAGCAAGATGACATGATGTAGAGGGATAGATCCAACCAATATGGTAAAAACCCCATCTTTTTATCCTTAATGGCAACAATACAATACGTGCCTCGCTACCCCTACTGTCACTGGGTGAGGACACCGCAAGATTGAACCCAAAACAAAGCACCTCTCTCATGCAAGATAGATCAATCTAGTTGGCCAAATCAAATCAACAGATCGGAGAGAAATACAAAGCTATCTTAATCATGAATAAAATAGTTCAGAGAAGACTCAAATAATATTCATAGATAATCTGATCATAAATCCACAATTCATCGGATCTCAACAAATGCACCGCAAAAGAAGATTACATCGAATAGATCTCCAAGAACATCGAGGAGAACATTGTATTGAAGATCAAAGGGAGACAAGAAGCCATCTAGCTACTAGCTATGGACCCTTAGGTCCGTGATGAACTACTCACGCATCATCGGAAGGGCAGCAAGGTTGGTGTAGAGGCCCTCCGTGATCGAATCCCCCTCCGGCAGAGTGTCGGAAAAGGCCCCAAGATGGGATCTCACAAGAACAGAAGTTTGCGGCGGCGGAAAAGTATTTTTTGGTGTGCCCTCTAACGTAACGGGAATATATGGGTATTTATAGAGCAGAGATTAGGGTTAGGAGAGCCACGGGGCCCCACAAGCCTAGGGGCGCCCCCCTGGGGCACGCCCCTAGGGCTTGTGGCCCCTCGTGGGTCTTCTGGCCTCCTCCCGCAGCTTCGTGGTTGTCTTCTGGTCCAAGAAAAATTCTCAAAAAGTTTCGTTTTGTTTGGTATTGATTTTCTGTAAAAGACAAAAACAAGGAAAAAAAACAGCAACTGGCACTGGGCACTAGGTTAATAGGTTAGTCCCAAAAAATGATGTAAAATAGCATATTAATGCATACAAAACATCCAGGATGGATAATATAATAGCATGGAACAATAAAAAATTATAGATACGTTGAATACGTATCAAGTATCCCCAAGCTTAAACCTGATCGTCCTCAAGTAGGTAAATGATACAAACAGAATTTTTGATGTGGAATGCTACCTAACATGTTATCGAGTAATCTTTCTTATTGTGGTATGAATATTCAGATCCATAAGATTCAAAACAAAAATTAAATATTGACATAAAAACAATAATACTTCAAGCATACTAATAAAGCAATAATGGCTTTCCAAAATATCATGGCTAAAGAAAGTTATCCCTACAAAATCTTATGGTCTTGTCATGCTCTATCGTCATCACACAAAGTATTTATCATGCACAACCCCGATGACAAGCCAAGCAATTGTTTCATACTTTTGATGTTCTAATTCTTTTTCAACTTTCACGCAATACATGAGCGTGAGCCATGGATATAACACTATAGGTGGAATAGAAGGTGGTAGGAGACAAAAAAGGAGAAAGAAATTCTCACACCAACTAGGCAAATTAATAGGCTATCGAGATGCCCATCAATTGATATTGGTGCAAGTGAGTAGGGATTGCCGTGCAACGGATGCACTAGAGTTATAAGTGTATGAAAGCTCAAAAGAAAACTAAGTGCGTCTGCATCCAACTTGCTTGCTCACGAAGACCTAGGGCAATTTGAGGAAGCCCATCATTGGAATATACAAGCCAAGTTCTGTAATTAAAAATTCCCACTAGTAATATATGAAAGTGACAACATAGGAGACTCTCTATCATGAAGAACATGGTGCTACTTTGAAGTGCAAGTGTGTAAAAGGATAGTAGCACTGTCCCTTCTCTCTTTTTCTTTTTTTTCTTTTGGGCTCTTTGGCCTCTTTTTTTATATTTTTTATTTGGGCTCTTTGGCTTCTTTTTATTTTATGTTCGGAGTTTCATCCCGACTTGTGGGAGAATCATAGCCTCCATCATCCTTTCATGACATGGGACAATGCTCTAATAATGATGATCATCACACTTTTATTTACTTACAACTCAAGAATTACAACTCGATACTAGAGCAAAGATATGATTCTATATGAATGACTCCGGCGGTGTACCGGGATGTGCAATGATCTAGCGTGACATGTATAAAAAATATGAACGGTGGCCAAGCCACAAATACTATGCCAACTACATGATCATGCAAAGCAATATGATAATGATGGTACGTTTCATAATAAACGGAAGGGATAATTAGATTTATGCCCCTAGTTGTGTCCCACTCATCTGTTTTACCCCTAATTCCCAAAAGTCACCGGTTCTGTCCAAGTCACTTTGCTCCTCTTATGCTTTTGCCCTTTGACCGTTTGACCGTCAGTTTGAAAACTTCATAACTAATTCATACTAAATCAGAAAAATGCAAATAAGATACCAAAATGTTCAGAAAACATCACCTATATGTCAGTGTCATTTGCATTCATGAAAAAGTGTTGGAAACTGCCCATCCGAGTTTTAGCTCTTATGCTACCACCATGAATAGTAAAATCTAAAAAAGTTCAAAAAAATTCAAAAAACATTTGGTGGCAAAGAATGACAAATGTTTTAAGTGCCTGCCAAGTTTCATCACGGAATAACATTCGTCGGTGCCGCGAAAAAAAAACAATCAGCACTCCAAAATAGATTATTTTTTGCCACGACTTCCACAAATGTCGTTCCCTAATGAAACTTGGCAAGCACTTAGAACATTTGTCGTTCTTTGCCACCATATTTTTTTGAATTTTTTTGAATTTTTTTAGAGTTTACTATTCATGATGGTATCAAAAGAGCTAAAACTCGGATGTGCACTTTCCAACACTTTTTTCATGAATGCAAATGACACTGACATATAGGTGATGTTTTTCTGAATATTTTGGTATATTATTTGCATTTTTCTGATTTAGTATGAATTAGTTATGAAGTTTTTAAACTGACGGTCAAACGGTTAAAGGGCAAAAGCATAAGAGGAGCAAAGTGACATGGACAGAACCGGTGACTTTTGGGAATTAGGGGTAAAACAGACGAGTGGGACACAACTAGGGGCATAAATCTAATTATCCCTAAACGGAAAGGTGGAAGTTGCATGGCAATATATCTCGAAATGGCTTTGGAAATGCCATAATAGGTAGGTATGGTGGCTATTTTGAGGAACGTATATGGTGGGTTTAGTGCACCGGCGAAAATTGCGTGGTACTAGAGTAGCTAGCAAAGGTGGAAGGGTGAGACTGCGTATAATCCATGGACTCAACATTAGTCATAAAGAACTCACATACTTATTACAAAAAATTATTTGCCCTCGAAACAAAGTACTAATTCGCATGCTCCTAGGGGGATAGATTGGTAGGAAAAGACCACCGCTCGTCCCCGACCGCCACTCATAAGGAAGACAATCAAAAATAAATCATGCTCAACTTCATCACATAACGTAGGACCATACGTGCATGCTTCGGGAATCACAAACCTTAACACAAGTATTTCTATCAACCCATAATTACCAACTAGAATGACTCTAATATCACCATCTTTATATCTCAAAACTATTGCAAGGAATCAAACTTCTCATATATTCAATGATCTACATGAAAGTTTTTATATCCCTCTTGAATACCCATCATATTTGGACTAAATTCATAACCTAAGCAAATTGCCATACTATTTATAAGAATCTCAAAATAATATAAGTGAAGCATGAGAGTTCATCAATTTCTACAAAATAAAACCACCGCCGTGCTCTAAAAAGATATAAGTGAGGAACTAGAGCAACTGCCTAGCTCAAAAGATATAAGAGAAGCACATAGAGTATTCTAATAAATTCAAGATTAATGTGTGTCCCTCTCAAAAGGTTTGTAAAGAAAGGATGATTGTGGCAAAGTAAAAAGCAAAGACTCATATAATAAAAGATGCTCCAAGCAAAACACATATCATGTGGTGAATAAAAATATAGCCTCAAGTAATTTTACCAATGGATTGAAGACAAAAGAGGGGATGCCATCCAGGGCATCCCCAAGCTTAGATGCTTGGTTTCCTTGAATATTACCTTGGGGTGCCTTGGGCATCCCCAAGCTTAGGCTCTTGCCACTCCTTATTCCGTAGTCCATCAAAACTTTACTCAAAACTTGAAAACTTCACAACACAAAACTCAACAGAAAACTCGTGAGATCCGTTAATGAAACAAAGCAAATAACCACTTTAAGGTATTGTCGTAAACTCGTTCCAATTTTATATTGGTGTTATATCTACTGTATTCTAACTTGTCCATGGTTCATACACCCTGATACTACCCATAGATTCATCAAAATAAGCAAACAACACAATGAAAACAGAATCTGTCAAAAACAAAACAGTTTATAGTAATCTAGACTTTAGCCAAACTTCTGCAACTCCAAACCTTCTCAAAAATTAGGACAACAGAGGAAATTTGTATATCAGTCTTGTGTAAAAATGCAGAATTTTATCACGCTCCAATGAATTTTAACAGTTCTGCTACTGGACGCAAAAGTCTCTGTTTTCAGCAAAATCAAATCAACTATCACCATAGATCATCCCAAAGGTTTTACTTGGCTCAGACAATAATTAAAATAGTAAAACACAATTATTACATAACTAATATTGTGTATTTATTCATTAACAGAAGCAAAAACAAAAAACACAAAATAAAATTGGGTTGCCTCCCAACAAGCGCTATGGTTTAACGCCCCTAGCTAGGCATAATGCATAGATCTAGGTATTGTCATCTTTGGTATGCATTTCATAAGTAGCCCTCATAATAGATTCATATGGTAACTTAATTTTCTTTCTTGAAAAGTGTTCCATGCCCTTCCTTAACGGAAACTGAAATCTAATGTTTCCTTCTTTCATGTCAATAATTGCACCAATCGTTCTAAGGAAAGGTCTACCAAGAATAATAGGGCATGAAGGATTGCAATCTATATCAAACACAATAAAATTTACGGGCACATAATTCCTATTTGCAACAATAATAACATCATTAATCCTTCTTAGTAGAATCCGCTAGATGCAAATTTAAAGAACAATCATCAAGTTTACGGAAACCTAGCACATCACTTAAAGTTTTTTGAATAGTTGAAATGCTAGCACCCAAATCACACAAAGCATTGCACTCATAATCTTTAATCTTAATTTTAATAGTAGGTTCCCACTCATCATAAAGCTTTCTAGGGATTGAAACTTCCAACTCAAGTTTTTTTTAAATGATTTCATCATAGTATCAACAATATGTTTAGTAAAAGCTTTATTTTTATTATAAGCATGAGGTGAATTAAGCATAGATTGCAACAAGGAAATACAATCAATCAAAGAACAATTATCATAATTAAAGTCCTTGAAATCCAAAAGTCGGTTCATCACTACTTAAAGTTTTGACCTCGCCAATCCCACTTTTATCAATTTTTTCATTAAGATATTCACCTTCCAAATTATTGGGACGCCTTATAGCTAAAGTTGACTCATCTCCAGTCCCTTCTTTATCAAGTTTTATATTAGCAAACAAAGATTCAATAGGAGTCACACCAATCACTTTAAAATCTTCATCATTATCATCACGAAAACTTGAAGAACATGCCTTTTCTAGCCAATCTCCTTAGCACGCATCCTAGTGGTTCTCTCTCTACTTTCATTAATAGAAATTTTAATAGCCTTCAGAGACTCATTACTCCCTCTGTTTCAGTTTACAGGTCTTGCGCGTATACCTAGGTTGCCAATTTTATAATCCTAATATGAACTATATAACACAAAAATTATAGCGTTTGAAAATAGAACATCTGAAGTTTATATTTGTATATTTTTTGTAATATATGACTTCTATTAGGTTGGTCAAATTGATGACCTAGGGGTACGTGCACGCCCTGTAAACTGAGAGAGAGGAGTAATATAAATATTGGGTGGCATAGATCTAATCTTAAAAGAATCAATCTCGTGAGAAATTCTATCAAAGTTTCTAGCCAAATCATCAATCTTAAGCAATTTTTCTTCTACCATAGCATTGAAAATCTTTTGAGAATTAATGAAATATTTAATATTACTCTCAAGATCAGAGGGTATCTTATTATAATTTCCATAAGAATTGTTGTCAGAATTACCATAATTATTAGAGGAATTACTAGAAACGGCCTAGGATTAAAATTGCGTGTATACACGCTATTGCCAAAATTGTTCCTACCAACAAAATTCACATCCATAGATTCATTGTTATTCTCAATCAAAGTGGACAAATGAATATCATTAGGATCAATAGGAGCACTCTTGCTAGCAATCATTTCATAAGTTCATCCATCTTTCCACTCAAAGTATTAATTTCTTCAATCGCATGCACTTTTTTACTAGTAGAAGATCTTCCGGTATGCCATTGGGGGTAATTTGCCATATTATTATCTAGGAGTTTAGTAGATTCTACTAATGTGATTTCCATAAAATTATCTCCCACGGCGGAATCTAAAAGATTTCTAGATGCAAAATTCAATCCGGCATAAAAAAAATGTATGATCATCCATAAACTTAAACCATGAGTAGGGCAATTTCTTATCATGAATTTCATCCTCTCCCAAGATTGTGCAACATGTTCATGATCAAGTTGCTTAAAATTCATTATATCGTTCCTAAGGGAGATGATCTTAGCGGGAGGAAAATACCTGGAAATAAAAGCATATTTACACTTATTCCATGAATCAATACTATTTTTAGGTAAAGATGAAAACAAAGTTTTAGCACGACCTCGTAGTGAGAACGGAAATAGCTTCAATTTTACAGTATCATTATCCACATATTTTTTCTTTTGCATATCACACAACTCAACGAAAGTATTTAGATGGGATGCATCATCTTCATTACGGCTACCAGAAAATTGTTCTTTCATAACAAGATTCAACAAAGCGATATTAATTTCATAAGATTCTGCACTAGTGGCGGGAGCAATCGGAGTACTAATAAAATTTAGTGTTGGAGAAATCACACAACTTGGTATTTTCTTGAGACATTGTGACAAAGCAAGCCATCTAGCACAGAAGCAAACAAAAAGCAAACGAAAAGACGGACGGAAAGAAGGCGAATAAAAAGGCAAATATTTTTCCGTTTTTCTGAAAACATTTAGAAGTGGGGAGAGGAAAACGAGAGGCCAATGGCAAATAATGTAAGTTCAAGAGATGAGATTTTATGATAGGTACTTGGTAGGCTTGATGTAGAACCTCCCCGGCAACGACGCCCAAAATTCTTCCTGCTACTTCTTGAGCTTGCGTTGATTTTTCCCTTGAAGAGGAAAGGGTGATGCGGCAAAGTAGAGATATGTATTTCGCTCTGTTAAGAACCAAGGTACCAATCCAGTAGGAGGCACAAGCAAGTCCCCATTAGATGCACCTGCACAAACTAACAAACACTTGCACACAACGCGAAAAAGGGGTTGTCAATCCCTTCACAGTCACTAGCAAGAGTGAGATCTGGCAGATATAGGTATAAAATATAAATAAAAAGGTAAAAGTAAATAAATTGCAGCAAGGTATTTTTGGATTTTTGGTTTTATAGATCTGAAAATAATATGGTAAAATAGACCCGGGGGCCATAGGTTTCACTAGAGGCTTCTTTCTTGAAGAAAGCATACAGTGGGTGAACAAATTACTGTTGAGAAATTGATAGAAAAGCGCATAGTTATGATCATATCTAAGGCAATGATAATGAATATACGCATCATGTCCGTGACAAGTAGACCAAAACAATTCTGCATCTACTACTATTAATCCACACATCGACCGCTATCCAGCACGCATCTAGTGTATTAAGTTAACAAGAACGAAGTAAAGCCTTAAACGAGATGACATGATGTAGAGGGATAGATCCAAACAATATGGTAAAACCCCTATTTTTTATCCTTAATGGCAACAATATAATACGTGCCTCGCTACCCCTACTGTCACTAGGTGAGGAAATCGCAAGATTGAACCCAAAACAAAGCACCTCTCCCATTGCAAGATAGATCATTCTAGTTGGCCAAACCAAATCAATAGATCAGAGAGAAATACAAAGCTATCTTAATCATGCATAAAAGAGTTCAGAGAAGATTCAAATAATATTCATAGATAATCTGATCATAAATCCACAATTCATCGGATCTCAACAAATGCACCGCAAAAGAAGATTACATCGAATAGATCTCCAAGAACATCAAGGAGAACATTGTATTGAACATCAAAGAGAGAGAAGAAGCCATCTAGCTACTAGCTATGGACCCTTAGGTCCGTGATAAACTACTCACCCATCATCGGAAGGGCAGCAAGGTTGGCGTAGAGGCCCTCCATGATTGAATCTCCCTCTGGCAGAGTGCCAGAAAAGGCCCCAAGATGGGATCTCACGAGAACAGAAGCTTGCGGCAGCGGAAAAGTATTTTTGGTGTGCCCTCTGACGTAAGGGGAATACTTGGGTATTTATAGAGCAGAGATTAGTGTTAGGAGAGCCATGGGGGGGCACAAGCCTAAGGGCGCCCCCTTGGGATTTTGGCCCCCTCGTGGGTCTTCTGGCCTCCTCCCGCAGCTTCGTGGTTGTCTTCTGGTCCAAGAAAATTCCTCAAAAAGTTTCGCTCCATTTGGTATTGATTTTTTTGTAAAAGACAAAAACAAGGGAAAAAAACAACAACTGGCACTGGGCACTAGGTTAATAGGTTAGTCCCAAAAAATGATATAAAATAGCATATTAATGCATATAAAACATCCAAGATGGATAATATAATAGCATTGAACAAAAAAATTATAGATACGTTGGAGACCAGTGTATTAAGTTCATGGGAAAATGGAGTAATGCAATAAGAACGATGACATGATGTCTACAAGATCTATTCATGTAGGAATAGACCCCTTTTATCCTTAATGCCAACGATACATGCATGTCATGTCTCCTTCTGTCACTGATATTGAGCACCGCAAGATCGAACCCATCACAAAGCACCTCTTCCCATGGCAAGAAAAATGAATCTAGTTGGCCAAACCAAAGCAAAGTTTCGGAGAAGAAATACGAGGCTATAACAATCATGCATAAGAGAGTTCAACAAAGACTCAAATAATGTTCATGGATAGATCTGATCATAAACTCACAATTCATCGATCCCAACAAACACACCGCAAAAAGTCATTACATCAAATAGATCTCCAAGAACACCGAGGAGAACATTGTATTGAAGATCAAAAAGAGACAGGAAGCCATCTAGCTAATGCCTATGGACCCGTAGGTCTGTGGTGAACTACTAACGCGTCATCGGAGGGGCAAGGGTGATGATGAAGAACCCCTCCCTGATCGTTGACCCCTTCGGCATAGTGCCGGAAAAGGCCTCTATATTGGATCTCGTCGTTCTGGAACTTGCGGCGGCTGGAATTGTGTTTCGTCGACTCCCTTAGGGTTTTTGGGATTTTAGAGTATTTATAGAAGCGAAGGTCGGTGGAGAAGCTTGCAATGGGCCCCACTATCCACTAGGGCATGCCTGAGCCTTTTGGCGCGCCCTGGTGCCTAGTCGGCCCCACGGGCCTCCTCTGGTGCACTTCCTTGGCTCCCTGGGTGTCTTATGTCCAAAAAATATCTCCAAAAGGTTTCGTGGCATTTGGACTTCGTTTGGTATTGATATTCTGCAAAGTAAAAAAAGAAGAAAACATCAACTGGCACTGGGCACTATGTCAATAGGTTAGTCCCAAAAAATGATATAAAGTTGCTAGTAAATGAGTATAAAACATCCAAGAATGATACTTTAATAGCATGGAACAATCAAAATTATAGATACGTTGGAGACGTATCAGCATCCTCAAGCTTAATTCCCGCTCGTCCTCGAGTAGGTAAGTGATAAAAACAGAATTTTTGATGTGGAATGCTACCCATAATATTCATCACATATTCTTTTGTTTTACAGCATGGACATTTGGACTTTAGATGATTCAAAGCAATAGTCTATAATTTGACATGAAGACCTCAATACTCAAGCATATCAACAAGCAACCATGTCTTTCAAAATATCAACACTAAAGAAAGCTATCCCTAGCCCATTATGCTCAATCATTGATCCATTCATGAAACACACTCAAATATTGGCTACATTCACTGCACAAGTATGATAATAGTGCTCCCTAGTTGGTGCTTTATAAGAGAAGATGGAGACTATATAAAAATAAAAATAGCATAAAAGTAAATAGATAGGCCCTTCGCAGGGGGAAGCAGAGATTTGTAGAGGTGCTAGAGCTCAAAGCTTAAATTGGGAGATAAAATTGTTTTGAGAGACATGCTTTTCCCATCAATGAAAACGACCGATAATTCCCAATACTTTCCATGCTAGATACATCATAGGCGGTTCCCAAACATAAAATAAAGTTCATTCCTTTTTCTTCACCATTCTTTCACAATCCATGGCTAGCCGTATCCACGGGTGCCTTCCATACCAACACTTTCCAAGGAATTTATTATTGACAACATAAAGTATTTTTTTAATTCAGTACTGGGCATCCCCATTACCGGCCACACTCTCGTGCAATGACAAGTGAATAAACACTCGTCTTGCGAATAGCATATCTGGCATGGAAAATATCAGCCAGCCCCTGCCGCTTCATGAGCGGTACGGGAACACAAAAAGGAAATTGGCACATACAGATTTACTTGGAATGACATGGAAATAGCGCATATTGGTAGGTATGGTGGACTCGTTTGGCACAACTTGGTTTAAGGAGTTTGGATGCACAAGCAGTATTCTCTCTTAGTACAAGGGAAGGCTAGCAAATAGATTGAGAAGCAACCAACCTAAAAACGAAAACTCTCATAAATGAGCATTGAACATAACTAACACTGAATAATGCACCACAAGTAGGATGTAACTTCATTGCATAAGTATCGACTTTCCTGCTTGCATAGGGAATCACAAACCTTAACACCAATATTCTTACTAAAACATAATTACTCACCAACATGACTCACATATTACTATCTCCATATCGCAAAATTATTGCAAGGAACAAGTTTTAATACACAATGATCTTCATGATAGTTTTTATTATCCCTCTTGAATATCTATCACTTTGGGACTAGTTTCATATATTACCATTGCTTATAACAAGCTCTAAAACAAATTTAAGTGAAGCATAAGAGCACAAATATTTCTTCAAAATTTTCATCTCTCGAAATAATATAAGTGAAGCATGAGAGGATATTCTTTAAAATTCTACTAAATCTCAAAATAACCTAAGTGAAGCATGAGAGTGTTTCTTCAAAATTAAAGCACCACCGTGCTCAAAAAGATATAAGTGAAGTATTAGAGCAATTCCATAGCTCAAAAATTTAAGTGAAGCACATAGAGCAATTCTAATAAATCATAGCATCATTATGGCTATCTCAAATAGGTGTGTCCAACAAGGATGATTGTGGCAAACTAAAATGCAAAACAAGCAAAGACTCATATAATACAAGACGCTCCAAGCAAAACTCATGATATGTCACGAATAAAAATATAGCTCCAAGTAAAATTACCGATGGTCGTTAGAAGAAAGAGGAGATGCCTTCCGGCGCATCCCCAAGCTTATTTGCTTGGTTCTCCTTGAATATTGTCTTGGGGTGCCATGGGCATCCCCAAGCTTAGGCTCTTGTCAATCCTTATTCCTTCATCCATCGTGATCTCACTCAAAACTTGCAAACTTCAATCACACAAAACTTAACAAAAACCTTCGTGAGATCCGTTAGTATAATAAAGCAAATCACCACTTGAAGTAATGTTGCAAACCCATTCATATTTTATTATTGCATTATACCTTCTAACTTTACCATGGCTTATAACCCCCAATACGATCCATAGGTTCATCAAAATAAGCACCCATTGCAATGAAAACATAATCTGTCAAAAACAGAACAGTCTGTAGTAATTTGGGCTTTAACCGTACTTTTGTAACTCCAAAAATTCGGAAAAAATATGACAACATAGGAAATTTGTATATCAATCATGTGTAAAAACTCAGGATTTTATCGTGCTCCAGCGAATTTTAACAATTCTGTTACTGGATGCAAAAGTTTCTGTTTTTCAACAGGATCAAATCAACTAACACCCAACATGATCCTAAAGGCTTTAGTTGGCACAAACAGTAATTAAACATAAAAAGCACAATCATAACAGTAGCATAGTTGTGTGTACACTTAAAAACAGAAAATAAAAATATTGGGTTGTCTCCCAACAAGCACTTTTCTTTAAAGCCTTTTAGCTAGGCATTGAGATTTCAATGATGCTCACATGAAAGATAAGAATTGAAGCACAAACAGAGCATCATGTAGCATGTGAAAAACACAATTAAGTCTAACATACTTCCTATGCATGTGCATTTTATAAGCAAGAAAATTATCAAGACAAGAAATTTCTAGCATATGCAAGGGAAAATATTAAAACATTGACAATCTCAACATAATGAGAGGTAATTTAGTAACATGACAATTTCTACAACCATATTTTCCTCTCTCATAATAATTACATGTAGGATCATAATCAAATTCTACAATATAACTATCATATAAAATATTCTCTTCATGATCCACATGCATAATTTTTTTAAAATATTCCAAGATAGTGGGATTAAAATCAACTAAAGGCCATGACCTCTCCAAACCCACTTTTATCAATAATTTCATATGATTGAACACTCTCCAAATATGTGGGATTATTTTTTCCTAGATTTGACACTCTTCCAAACCAACTTTCAGTATTATTGCAAACATATTCATCACGAGGCTTAAATAAATTTTCAAGATCAAAAGAATCATTATCACCCCAATCATGATCATTGCAATAAGTAGTGAACATAACAAAATCATCATCCCCAAGCTTGGGGTTTTGCATATCACTAGCATAATTGACATTAATAGAATTCATAATAATACCATTGCAATCATGCTTTTCATTGAAGGATCTATCATAAATCACCTTATAAATTTCTTCATTTAACACTTCATCACAATTTTCAGATTCATGATTTTCAAGCAGAACTTCATGGAGATAATCAAGTGCACTCAACCCACTAGCAATTGGTTCGTCATAATTTGGTCTTTTTAAAAAATTAGCAAGTGGATGAGGATCCATATCAACAGTTTTTTAGCAAGCGAAGATGCAAGCAAATAGAAGGCACATGGCAACACAAGTAAAGATAGCAAACAAGCAAACGGCAAACGGAAAATATTTTTGTATTTTTGTGAAAACTTTTTAGAAGTGGGGGAGATGAAAACGAGAGGCAAATGGTAAATAAAGTAATTGCAAGAAGATGAGATTTTTATGCGTAGGTACTTGATAGATGTTGATGATGTCTCCCCGGCAACGGCGCGAGAAAGTCTTCCTGATTGCTTGTATCTACGTTGGTAATTCCCGAAGAGGAGAGGATGATGCAGCACAACAACGGTAAGTATTTCCCTAAGTTATGAAACCAAGGTTATCAATCCAGTAGGAGAACCAAGCAACACTATGTAAACAACACCTGCACACAAACAACAAAAACTTGCAACCCAACACGTAAGAGGGGTTGTCAATCCCTCCTTGGTATTGAGATAGATTAAATTGTTTGAGATTGGATAAATAGATCTAGCAAAAACACAAAAATAAAATAAATAAAGAAAAAGTGCACCAAGATATTTTTTGTTTTAATATGATAGGAAATAGAACCGGGGGTCGTAGATTTCACTAGAGGCTTCTCTCGAGAAAATAGCATACGGTGGGTAAACAAATTACTGTTGGGCAACTGACAGACGAGCAAATAATTATGATGATATCCAAGGCAATGATCATGTATATAGGCATCACGTCCAAGATTAGTAGGCCGACTCCTGCCTACATCTACTACTATTACTCCACACATCGACCGCTATCCATCATGCATCTAGTGTATTAAGTTCATGGAAAAACGGAGTAATGCAATAAGAACAATGACATGATGTAGACAAGATCTATTCATGTAGAAATAGACCCCATCCTTTTATCCTTAATGGCAATGATACATGTGTGTCATGTCTCCTTCTGTCACTGAGATTGAGCACCGCAAGATTGAACCCATCACAAAGCACCTCTTCCCATGGCAAGAAAAATCTATTTAGTTGGCCAAACCAAACAAAAGTTTCAGATAAGAAATACAAGGCTATAACAATCATGCATAAAAGAGTTCAACAAAGACTCAAATAATATTCATGGATAGATCTGATCATAAACTCACAATTCATCGGCTCCCAACAAACACACCGCAAAAAGTCATTATATCAAATAGATCTCCAAGAACATCGAGGAGAACATTGTATTGGAGATCAAAAAGAGAGAAGCCATCTAGCAACTGCCTACGGACCCGTAGGTCTATGGTAAACTATTCACACATCATCAGAGGGGCAAGGGTGATGATGAAGAACCCCTCTATGATCGTTGACCCCTCCGGCAGAGTGCCAGAAAAGGCCTCTAGATTGGATCTCGTGGTTCTGGAACTTGCGGTGGCTGGAATTGTGTTTCGTCGACTCCCTTAGGGTTTTGGGGATTTCACAGTATTTATAGAGGCAAAGGTCGGTGGAGAAGCTTCCCATTGGCCCCACTATCACCAGGGCGCGCCTAGGCCTTCTGGCGTGCCCTGGTTCTTAGTGGGCCCCACGGGCCTCCTCTTGTGCACTTCTTTGGCTCCTTGGGTGTCTTCTGTCCCGAAAAAATCTCCAAAAAGTTTCGTAGCATTTGGACTTTGTTTGGTATTGATATTCTGCAAAGTAAAAAACAAGTAGAAAACAACAACGGGCACTGCGCACTATGTCAAGAGGTTAGTCCTAAAAAATGATATAAAGTTGCTAGTAAATGAGTATAAAACATCGAAGAATGATACTTTAATAGCTTGGAACAATAAAAAATTTATAGATACGTTGGAGAGGTATCAGGTGCGCCCCCCGAGCTTGTGGGCCCACCGGGGCACCTCTAACCCTAATCGCAGCTCTATAAATACCCAAATATTCCTCGTATACCAAAGGGCACGCCAAAAATACTTTTCCGCCGCCGCAAGTTTCTGTCCTCGTGAGATCCCATCTAGAGACCTGTTTCGGTACTCCGCCGGAGGGGGATTCGATCACGGAGGGCTTCTACATGAACCTTGCTGCTCTTCCGATGATGTGTGAGTAGTTTACCACAGACCCGCGGGTCCATAGCTAGTAGCTAGATGGCTTCTTCTCTCTCTTTGATCATCAATACAATGTTCTCCTCGATGTTTTTGGAGATCTATTCGATGTAATCTTCTTTTGCGGTGCATTTGTTGAGATCCAGAATTGTGGATTTATGATCAGATTATCTATAAATATTATTCGAGTCTTCTCTGAACTCTTTTGTGCATGATTAAGATAGCTTTGTATTTCTCTCCGGTCTATTGATTTGGTTTGGCCAACTAGATTGATTTTTCTTGCAATGGGAGAGGTGCTTTGTAATGGGTTCAATCTTGCGGCGTCCTCACCCAGTGACAGAAGGGGTAGCGAGGCACGTATTTGTATTGTTGCCATTAATGATAAAAAGGTGGGGTCTATTCATATTGATTGGATCTATCCCTCTACATCATGTCATCTTGTTTAAGGCGTTACTCCGTTCTTGTTAACTTAATACACTAGATGCATGCTGGATAGCGATCGATGTGTGGAGTAATAGTAGTAGATGCAGGCAGGAGTCAATCTACTTGTCTCGGACGTGATGCCTATATTCATGATCATTGCCTTAGATGTCGTCATAACTTTGCGCTTTTCTATCAATTGCTAACAGTAATTTGTTCACCCACCATATGTGTTTTTTCAAGAGAAAAGCCTCTAATGGAAATTATGGCCCCCGGGTCTATTCTTATCATATTATTTCAAATTTATAAAACCAAAAACCCAGAAATACCTTGCTGCATTTTATTGATCTTTACTTTATTTTGCACTTTTATTCACCGTTTATACCTATCTCTATCAGATCTCATCCTTGTAAGTAATCGTGAAGGGATTTACAACCCCTTTATCACGTTGGCTGCAAGTATTTGTTTGTTTGTGTAGGTGCTATCATTGGAGACTTGTGTGTTCCTCCTACTGGATTGATACCCTTGGTTATTAGCTGAGGGAAATACTTATCTCTACTTTGCTGCATCACCCTTTCCTCTTCAAGGGAAAACCAACGCAAACTCAAGAAGTAGCATACACCCTCAATGTTGTTTTAGGACTATCGTTACACTTAACAATATCCTAAGATCCGGAAAACATGATCAACACTTGAGCCAGTCTTAGAGGCGAGACCGGGAACCTATTGTTACATGTTTATCATTCCACACGTGCATATGAGTTTTCCACTGAATCGCATATTCCAGGATCATAGCAATTATAGTATGGAATATAAAATCTTAAATATGAATATGGAAATATAATAATACAATATTATTGCCTCTAGGGCATATTTCCAACACAAAGGTGCGGCGGTACTCCATGTCGGGCAAGCCGATCCTACCGGCGAAACCGCTAGAGTGCACATCAAGGGATCTCAGGAGACTGCGTGACGATGTGCTGTCGAGAGAGAAAAGCCTTCTCGACTCAGAGGCCCCAGGATACCCGCTTTACGGGGTTCATGTGCAGGATTGCAGGTTGTACGTCCAGACATACCCCTGCTGATCTGTTCTTCCTGCGATTTGATTACATCTTCGACATGTTTCATATGAGACGGATGGATTTTACGTTCGTTCGCCTTTATGCACTGCATATGAACTACATCATCAGGCACGAGCAAATCTCTTATATCGCGGTCGCGGACCCGTACTACATGCACGAGAGCTTCTTAGCAGACTGCCCAGCGCACAGTGAATATGCGAGGAACTACATTGCCGACTTCATGGTCGCCAATAAGGACAAGGAAACGATTCTCCCGCCCTTATCATCCCATGTAAGTCATCCGCGGATAGCCACTATAACACATACTTCCTTTCGTACATTTCAAACATTCCTTTGCACGCATGGAGGCTAATTTGAGGTGTACTTATTTTGCGCGGCGAGGAGCGTGCCGTCCTAGTCTCTCTTTACCCGTGATTCTCCCACGCTATGTATTTGACTCGTCGAAGAACATACAGAAAAAGGATTACACACACATAAAGAGTGTTCTCGATAGTGCTATCATAAGCTTCGGCCATATGGGTGGCGAAATCACGGTCAGAAAGACAAAGAACGACGCGTCGTATTTCGACCATAAGACCGACTTCTGGTGCGTCCAGCAACCGACGGGTAGTATGAAGGATGGATTCTACGTCATCCATCACATGCTGGAATATAGGAGGGATCAGCAACATCTTCGCATGTCATCTTCCGGCGATGCCCATATCCGCAAATGGGCCGAAGGCTTAGGAACCGTGCCGGATCTTTGACTCCGAGCTGAGAATCTATCACATCCAGCAGGAAATTGCGACGATCATCATGAAGGAGGTTGTCGAAAAAAAACATGAATGTTCTACAAAGGCCCAGTGTCGCGGGATGACGTCCGAACACGCATAGCCCTACAATGTCTGGACATGAAGCCTTTCGCAAAGCTAGGGTGTATCCTCCCGGATTTGGACGGATGGAACATCATGGCGGAGTGATTGACGATGACAATGTGTCCGTTTAGTTACTACTTTCTGTACGACGAAACTTTGAATTTTTGTACGACGAAACTTTGTGATGTAAACCGGCCTCCTCAACTTGCGTACATTGCTCTAGTTAATTAGTTTGGATACGATGAACTTCGTTATTTGTATTTACTATATGTTGCTTGTATTTGCTAACTCTTTCTCTTCGTGTTGCTCAAATGTATTATGTTGCATATTATCAATGAATTCGCCTCATGATGATGCAGGGATATAGATCATTGATGGCCAAGAAGTGCTATGCCGTGTACATAGGGAGGGTTCCATGAGTGTACGACGAGTGACCAAATTGTCAAGCCCAAATATCAGGGTTCTCGGGCGGCAGCCAGCGAGGGTTTGATAACTGACGCGAAGCGGAAGCTAGTTACTTGAGGTTCACGCTAACGCGAGAGATGAATCAGAATCGACGCCTCAAGAACTACTACATAATTCCGCTCTTGCTCATAGTGATCGCTCTTCTCTTGTATATCATAGGTTAGATAGATGATGAAATATGTGTATGTAATGACCATGTAGTTGCATGCGCTATTTTCGAGCTGATGATGAGACATCATTTGTGTTGGATCATGATGCTGATGAGACTATTGTATGTGTATGATATGATGAGATTGTATGTGTATGATATGATATAGAGACTATTGAATAAAACCTATACAAATACAACATATATACGTAGAAGAAAATATATAGAAAATAAAAGCAGTAGCGCCGGGCAGTGAGTAGCAGTAGCGCGGGCCCCATAGCCGCGTTGCAGATAGTTAGCAGTACCTAGGTCATCAAGGCCTACATTGTTCCGCAAAATTTGCAAATCACGTGTCTTGCCACAAAGTCCCGCGACACATATCCAACAGTTTTGCTAAAGCACATGGAAATATGCCTAAGTATTGCACATCTAAGTCCCATGTCATTGATTTTACGCGGAGATTTATGCAAACATTTGCTTTCGTCTTTTTTCTTTTCCTTTCTACTTTGATTACGTCATTTAGATGTGCAATAATTAGCGCATGCCCTAGATAACCGCCATTATCCAATATCTTCCTCCGTTTCAAACTGGCTTTTGTACCGAATACTGCTAAAGCAAGTTTGAACCTATTTCGCTGACTTCCCATTGTCCCAAGCTCCTAGTTGGAGAATGTTGTGCTGGTGCCTATCCGACCATTTATATCCTCTTTATTTCTTGTTCGCAAAATGTGTGTGTGCGCGCGCGTGGTCAAGACCAAGAGCAACTCATTCGCTTTGCACACACGTTAAAAGCCAAGCCCAGTACACCCCGTCGTCCAATCCGCCGATCACACCCCGACTCTCCCTCTTCTTGCCCCCGCTCCGCTGCGCTCCTCACGGGGTACAAGAAGCGCTGAGCCGGGCATACCCCGCACCGCACACGCGCACGCACAGACCAAAGTCCCCCTTCAAACCCGCTGAGCTAGCAATGGAGAGCAGCGGCATCATTGCGACATGTACTCCCCAATGATTGATTATCTCATTCCCGTCTAAGCTAGATCTTCTTGAATCTTGAGACCACCACGGCCTCCTCATCCCCAGTCGTGCTCGTGCGCCCTTGCTCCCATCCGCTCCGCCCGATGACCAACGGCGGCCACAGCATGAGCGGGGCCAGCATCGCTGGCGGCGCTGGCGGCTGGCTGGGGTTCTCGCTGTCGCCTCACGTGGCCATGGACGCGGCCGCCGGCGCCGGCATCGTCGACGTGGCCGGCCACCACCACGCGCACCACGGCGGGGTCTACTACCAGCCTGACGCGGTCGCGTCCTCCCCCATGTCCTTCTACTTCGGCGGCGGCGACAATGTCGGCGCCGCGAGCGGCGGGTACTACTCCGGGATCTCCGCCCTGCCTCTCAGGTCCGACGGCTCCCTCTGCCTCGCCGACGCGCTCCGGAGGAGCGAGCAGAAACACCACGGTAAATATCTGCACAGTACTACGCTTCTTACTTTGCTACAGCTTGGGTTTCCTGAGTTCTTGGCTTCTAGCTGCGCGCGTCTCTTTATGTTTCTTGGTTGGGGTTGCGGTCTGTGCAGGGGCGGGGGTGTCGGCGCCGCCGAAGCTCGAGGACTTCCTGGGCGCGAGTCCCGCCATGGCGCTGACCCTGGACAACTCCGGCTACTACTACGGCGGCCACGGCCACGGCCATGGCGACGCTGGAGGCGGCCAGCACCAGCTGCCGTACGCCATGATGCCTGGCTCCGGTGGCCACCACATGTACTACGACGCCCACGCGGCGTTGCTGGACGAGCAGGCTGCAGCCACGTCGGCCGCGATGGAAGCGGCCGGCTGGATGGCGCGTGCCGGAGACGTCTACGACGTGGACGGCGGCAACGGCGAGGACGGCGGGGGCGCCATCGTGGCGGCCGGCCACGACAACCCCGGTGGGTACGTACACCCGCTGACGCTGTCCATGAGCTCCGGGTCCCAGTCCAGCTGCGTGACCATGCAGCAGGCGGCTGCACAGGCCCACGCCTGCGTCGGCCAGGCGGCCGCGGCCAGCAAGAAGCGCGGCGCCGGCGCCGGGCAGAACAAGCAGCCGGTCGTCCACCGCAAGTGCATCGACACCTTCGGCCAGCGCACGTCCAAGTACAGGGGCGTCACCAGGTAGCCGCACGCCCCAACCCAACCCATCACCGCATTGCATGTCATTTGCCGCCATCGTCTTCCTCCTCGCGCTAACCCTCGCTTGCTAGCAAAAGCAGGCATAGGTGGACGGGGAGGTATGAGGCGCACCTCTGGGACAACAGCTGCCGGAAGGAAGGCCAGACCAGGAAAGGCCGGCAAGGTACTTCCAACCTCCAACCTTAATCAATCAAGCTCCCTAACTAGTACTAGTAGTGGTAGCACTTTGCCCCTAGTATACCATTTTAGTTAGTGGCAGTACGTACTACGTACTAGTAGTAGTACTCCTAAGTAGTGATGTGATTGCACTTCCAAGTGCTAACTAATGAACTGCTCTTTGCATGTCCTTTGCTGGACCTTTTGCCCGGGGATCGATCGTGCTTCTTCTCGTCTCCGTCTTCAGTTTATCTTGGTGAGTAGCACTGGGAGTGATGCTCCTACCTAGCATATTCACTTTGCTTAATCTTGCTGGGATCACTCAGTACAAATGCTAGTGCTTGTGCCTAAAACTAAAAGAACTTGTTGATTTGGGCAGGTGGGTATGACATGGAGGAGAAGGCGGCGAGGGCGTATGACCTGGCGGCGCTCAAGTACTGGGGCGCGTCCACGCACATCAACTTCCCGGTACGGCGATCACCTCCCTCTCGATCCATCTCCGGTGTACATTGCTTGCTTGCTTGTGATCACAATGTAGCCAGTGATTATGACCATTGTTTGCGTGCGCGTGTGAGTGCAGGTGGAGGACTACCAGGAGGAGCTGGAGGTGATGAAGAACATGACCAGGCAGGAGTATGTGGCTCACCTCAGAAGGTACACACATAGACATGTTTGCCTGAACCTTGAGAGAATTTTGCACTCGTTCGCATGGTGTGGACAGACACTCACGCCGCGGCCGCCATTGGTGCAGGAAGAGCAGCGGGTTCTCGCGCGGCGCTTCGATGTACCGGGGAGTCACCAGGCACCACCAGCAGGGGCGGTGGCAGGCGCGCATCGGCCGCGTCTCCGGCAACAAGGACCTCTACCTCGGCACATTCAGTACGTGCCCATCCCCAGCTAGCTCTTGCTCCCCCTATTGCCGCCATTAATCAGGTTCCTCTGAGACTGCAATCTTGCAATCTCGCTACAAGATACAAATCTGCAGCATGCATCATCATGATCACCGATTCACGAATGTGACAGCAGCAACCAGTTCGTTGTCGCCGCAGCAGCGAAATAAGGCTGCAGAGGCTTGTCACGGTTTAAGGACGCAGGGCGTCCTGTCGCAATGATCATAACCTCTGATGTAGCTCCATGATGCCCCTGCGCGCCCTGGTCCTCCCGAAAGAATGAACGTAGCATCGCTCTGCCGATTCTTTGCATGCTTTTGGCCGCACTTTTGCGCGTGCGAGGGAGGAGCGAGGGAGGCCGTCCCCAGCCGTAGTGGGTTTGCGTTTTTGCGTTGCTCGCCTTTCTCATAAGGCTGGCCGGCTCTGTGCGTGCATGATGCATGCTCTCGTCGCTTTCGCGCTCGGCTCCTCTCCTGTGCTTTGACCGCCGGGAAAAGCTCGGCTGCTGTTTGAAGCTGCGTGTTTGTGTGTTTGATCGTCGGATGCGTGTTTGTTTGTTGCGTGCGTGCAGGCGCGGAGGCGGACGCGGCGGAGGCGTACGACGTGGCGGCGATCAAGTTCCGCGGCCTCAACGCAGTCACCAACTTCGACATCAACCGGTACGACGTGGACAAGATCATGGAGAGCAGCACGCTGCTCCCCGGCGACCAGGTGCGGCGCAGGAAGGACGGCCCCGACGAGAGCGCCGCCGTGGTGGCCAGCGCGGCGGCCGCCCTCGTGCAGGCCGGCAGCGCCGCGGATTACTGGAGGCAGCCTGCGGCGGTGACCACGGACGATCAGAGCCGCCACCACCTGGACCTCCTGTCGAGCGAGTCCTTCTCGCTGCTGCGCGGCGTGGTGTCCGTGGACGGCGACGCGGCTGGTGCTCAGCAGGGGCAGGGCAACCGCATGTCGGGCGCGTCGTCGCTGGCCACGAGCCTGAGCAACTCCCGGGAGCAGAGCCCGGACCAGGGAGGCGGCCTGGCCATGCTATTCGCCCGGCCCGCGGCGCCGAAGCTGGCGAGCTCGCTGCCCATGGGCACCTGGGTCTCATCGCCGGCTCCGGCCAGGCCCGGCGTCTCGGTGGCGCACATGCCAGTGTTCGCCGCGTGGGCCGACGCGTGAGACTGACTTGCTCGACTACAGCGTCGTCCTTTTGGTGCTGCATCCACGAGGAGATAGCAAGATCGTTTAACTAGGGCTGGTTACTTAGCATTAGTAGCTGCGTTAGCAAGGAACTGTAAGGTGGTTTATTAGCCATAGCTGGTAGCTTAGTGGCGCATGCATGCATCTGCCTGGGCTCTCGTGGTTCCTTCTCCAGCTGCGTCTGGGACGAAGGGTTTTTGTAGTATCCGAGCCATGGCACGGCAGCAGCAGCGTTGCCGCCGGTCCGGCGGAGAGCCGCCGCTGATCGGAGCTGGATGGGTAGTGGTAGCTCCTGTCTCCAGACCTCCTAACTTTCATCAAACCAAAATGTTCGACCTTCGTGTTCATGTGACTTGGCCGCGTGTCTGAACTCTGAACTTTCTTGCTTTCTGGGGTTCTCTTTGCTCGGGCTCGTGTAGTCACGGACTCGTCAGTGCCCCGGGATCCTCATGTTTGATGCAGCTTCAGTTTCGTACCGGAATCGCTGGCTGTCCTTGACAATATTTACACTGTTGGATTGGGGGCGACTAGTATAGAAAAGCAGCTTGTGGTGCAAAAATAGAAAACTCAAAGCTGGACCACTCGATTGATGACGGATGGCACAGATTCAACTGGTGGGAATGTGTACACACAAATGCGTGCTTCTGTTCAAAAAGGACCTTCGTTTCTACCGAATTTGCTTCTGAATGTGCCATCAAACGACGGCCACCCCTCTCCCATCTCCCCTGTTGCTTCCAGACGGCGGCGGCGCTTCAGATCCGGTGCCAAGCGCCTCTTCCTTCCCCTTCCTAGCTACTCTTACTCAAGGCCACCTGATTCCTCTTACTGGCCGACACCGGAATCACGCTCCAGATATTCGAGCGGCAACTGGCCGCCGTCACGACGGTGAACTCCACGGGGGGCTGCGCCCCGCTCGTGTAGGTGCCTAGGAGGCACTGCGTGGCATTCGCCGTGCCCGCCTCCGACGCATCTACGGCGAGAATGAGCTCACCCTGTCCGCGCCCAAGCTGCAAGGTGGCCACCTCTCCCCTGCTTTCTCACCATGCCGCTGCTATGTACTGTCATTTTCTTTGCCGTAAATAACAGATTATATCACTACTTTGATGCAGGCTGATGCTAATCTGAAGCCATTTTGATGTTAATTTGGAGCCATTTCTTTGCCGCTATGCACAGTCCAAAGCTGAAGCTATGTTTTAGCTTGTTGTTCGTTAATCTGTGAGTGTAGACATAACATTGATTCTGAAGCATGTTAAGGATGCGTTGTCAGTATTTTTGGCTAATGGATTTAGAGAATTCCACTCATCAGTTTGTTTGTATCAGATTCCTTAACAAATTAATACTCGCAGTTCCGTATACAGATTCAATAGCTTGAAAAGTTGGAAAGAAAGCAACTTGATTATGCTAGGCAAAAATAAAATGAATATTGTCCATTTATCAGCATATCAAAATTTGGATTCATGTATATATGATTCAACGCTGAAATTGCTCCGGTTTAACAGAGAATAATTAGAAGTGTCCATTATGATTTCCAAAAATGGTGGCATTAAGGGTCAACAATTTGTGCTTCGAATACTCAGGGTCAACAATTGGAAGTGTCCTAGTATATATTCTGACACACAGACTGTTGCCATAGGTGGTGGGCTCCTTGGCTCCTTCCGAACCAGCCTGTGTGACATGGTGCAGACCTACAAGGCGTCATCACAATGATTAATTTCCCTGGTAAATAGTTGCTAACTTGATTTAGCTAGTACATTTATGCTCCACCTCAATTTTATTAGCTAGTTGATTTATGCTGCATCTCTACAGTTCTATTTTCTTGTACTTGTTCATGTCAAACACGCTCATGTGTGGATGATGCATATTGGTAGCTTCATTTGATGATTATTGCTACTGTTTGTGGTGGTTTGAAAGTCTATATTGGTAGTTCTGTTTCACTGTTAAGTAGTCCGGAGAACCAAGTTGGTAGGTTGATGACGGGTAGATAATCTTCGATTTGAAGTTTAGGACATTTCACTGAAAATATTAGTATCTGTCGTTGTTCCATTTTCTCGTCACAATATGCATTCATTGCATCCATTGTGGGCAAGTAGAGTTTTTCGTTTGGAGATTTATTTGTATAACGGTGCACATAATAATCCTCGAAACCCAACTGATGTCAGTTGTATGATGCACATTAATAACCCTTGCTAAGGGAAAAATATTGGACCCGCATTTCACATTTTCCTGCAGCTTTGAGACCTTATTATGAGTTGTGAGTCACCAGAAAAGCAAGGTTCTTGCCTGTTGTTTGAAAGATAAATGATTTCGGGCTCCATGAGCCGTGATAACTGATTTCTTGTTGTTAGTCCTCAATGTCGGTTTTCACTAACACACATTGATCATCATACATTCTATAACTCCTACAAATTGTTGACCACAAGTATTATGATGCACAAGTTGCAGACCGGATAAGAACTATTCCCTTTTTTGGCGAAACTATTGAAGAACTGCGGTTGTAGGTTGTGCCTCTTATGTGATCCAGGTTCTATAGTGATGATGTTATGATAAGTATAGTAATGACTATCATGCTTCACAATGTCAAGAATAGGCATTGTTATGTGTCTATTATTATACTTTGTACAAGGTTCACTCGTTATATTAGGGAGTGGCTCTGCTAATATTGTTCTTGTCGAACTCGTGACCAGTTTCAAGTGATTAAAAGGTCCAATGGCTTCGAGGGTTCAACACATCATTTTATCATATTTATTTTCTCAGCCCACGATTAAAAAGTTTTAAGTATGAATGCGTGACACATACATGGACTTGCGCTAACTGAATCATATTTGTTATGTATGATCTCTCCCAGGACAGAAGCTCGATGAACAGGAAACACTGCATCTGGAGGCAACCGTTGTGTGCCATCAAGATAGCAACGTTGATGTAGTTCTTAATGGCAATGCTTGTCGAGCCATGATTATCATATTCCTTCAGACTCAGCAGTGCCCGTCATGTACCAGAGTTGATGCAATTTCCGCTAGTAATTCTTGTTGATCCTGTCATGTTATTGAAACCTGATATGAATGCCTTCTTGTGTTATGCCTGGGATGTTCTAGTTTGACATGTACCCAAAAAATGTGGCGGGGATAGTCCAGTTTGACATGCAGTCAAGCATTTGTGCCTAGAATGGTCCATTTTAACATGTATACACAATTTCCTGTGCCTGAGATGGTTCAGCTTAAACGTACTTACATATTAGTGCCTGTGATGGTCCAGTTTGCCATGTAGAGGCTGGCTTAATTTTTTTCACTTGCTCAAATATCTTTGACATGCAGTACGTATGTGCAAAGGGAGGGAGCAGGAATGAACGCTGTGAAGATGTGGCAATAGAGTAAGAACCAAAAGTTTGGAATGAAAAGTGAAGGTGGTTACTGCAAAAATCTATTTGACATCTAACTACTAGCAAGGGGGTTTTCATAAAATGCACATTAAGTGGCATGGGATCCCTACACTTGAATGGCCCAGATTCGTTTTTCTATTTTTGCATCACAAGCTGCTTTTCTATTGTAGTCGCTCGGCCGGGTCACAGGGAACCCGTACGTACGTACGTGCCTTCCGGTCGTAAGGCACGGCAACGGCAGACACTGTTGGCCGCGTGTGTCGGTCCGGCACCATGTACGCCGGCGCCCGCCCGTGCCGGGATCCGCTCGGGCACGACACCCCGGCGTGCGTGCAGCCCGCTCCGCGCTCCCCGGCTGTTTGCTGGGCGACGGCCCGGCTCCCACGGCCTGCGACCCAGGCGAGTCTTGTCGATCTCGTGCCGTGCGCGTCGGCTGCTCGCGCTCTGGTGCCCACCGTACGCTCCCCCGAATGCAACAACGTGCAGCCATGAATACTACCAGGCCCCGGCCCCGGCCACGCGTTCCTGTGCGGTGGTGTGCTGCCGAAGCCCGCAGGAGGCGCGTGCGGCCCGAGGGGTGGTGACGGCGGATGATGCTTGGCGTGCATTGTCCGGGGCCGAGCTGCGTTTTCTGCGGGTGTTGTGGCCCAACAGGTCGTCAGCATTACATATCGCTACGGAATAGGCTTATCAATCTTGGATTAGACGAGAATTAATAAAGTCCCGTATAACTCGGAGGCCTTTTGACTTTTTTTCATGATAATACATGTCTTTTTTATAGTATCATAAGGATCATAATACAAGCCACGTACAAACCGACCTGGCAAAACTGAAAGACAGCAAAACGCTAGCCTTTGCACATAGAAACAACAACCAAGAAGTAAAATTACAATCTAGACCGAAGAAACCTCTCAACTTGATACCAACGCTCTCACCTGCCTCTGGAACCACCATAGCAGCCACCAAAGGAAAAAATGACGGATCATCTTCACACTCGAGCTCGAAGCGACTCCATCGCTGATATGCAGCTTTGCGGACCTCCAAGGTGGCTCACCAAAAGCGAAACCATTACCGTTGAACGAATCAGAGCGGGGCAACACCCCGGACACGCCATCGAACTCTAGATCTGGCACCCCCACACGACTAAGACGCTAGAGGAGAAAACCACACCTGCCATCCACGAACCACAAACCTAGCAAACGATCCACCATCTTCCAGATGCCGCTGATGCAGACCACAATCTGCATCCGCTTCTGGACTACCTCCCAAGCTCCGCGCCGGCGCTGGAGCAAACGCCGTCGCAGCTCTGGAGCCCGAGGACACAGGTCCACCACGAGGATGTCGCCGCCGCCACACCATCCTTTCTTGAACAAACTGATTTCCAAATCCATCCCCAACCATAGACCGATCGCCTCGCCGGACTAGGATCTGAAGAAATTTTATTCAGCACCGCCTTCGCCGCCGCCGAAGCAAGACGATGAACAACCTATAAATCTAAACTACGAGAGTAAAAAAGATCCACACGCGTGGATCCGGCGACCCCCCTCACCACTGACGACCGAGGCCGCCGGCGGAGGGGAGCCTCCAGAGGGCGGCGGCGGTGGAGACACCTTGCGGCGGCAAGGGCGTCTGTTCTTCCTTCGAGGGGAGGAAAGAAAAGCTCTTCCCGTATATCGAAGGCCTTTTGACTTTCAGAAATGATATCGGGCTACCGTCAGATATTTGACACATTCTAGTGAATGCCCCTGTCACCTTCGGTTCTCCCACACAAATCTTGAAGCTAGCGAGGGCGCCACGTCAGACTCCCTAATCGTTCGTTGCATCATGGGCTTCAGCGAACTGCTCCCTTCCCCCACTTCTCTCTCTTCTTTCCTCCACTCTCCATTTCTCTTGATCCCCCCCACCAATTTCTATCGCCTTCCATCTTCTCAAGCGGCGACAGTTTCGAGTTAGTTGCCGGCGCATCGCCACCGGATCATGCGCTGTTGCTCGCCGACGTCAGGGATTTCATCCCTTGCTTATACATTGATGCTATCAGCGGAGGTACGCGCCATTCATCGCCGGTTGTTTGCCGACCATTTTCGTGCTTGTTGTCGCTTGAGGTCCAGCGGGTGGTCAAGGCGAAAGCAGCAGCTTTCGATTCGGTGGTCGGCGATGAGTTTGTTACCAACGTAGCGGCAGTTTTCTCGGGTTGTTGGTGGGTGTCGTCGGTGTGGGTGGGTACACTTTCGTCATTCGTGACCAACTTGAGAACTTAGCACATTTGCCTGCGGTGGAGCGAGTGCTATCGAAGATGGAGCTGGACCAGATACTACCAAAACAAACCCCAACAGGAACAACGGTCCGGCCACGGTGATTGTGCCAGCAACCACAACCAATGACCCGCCCTTTTTACGGCCCTAGTCGGCGCCTCCGCAGTCCATATCAGGCGTGGACCACGGTCCGTTGGCCATAGAACTACCCACCGGCAAAGGCACGAGAACGAACGCTGACGATTGCTCGATGACCTTGGACCTCAGCCTCATGCAGATGGGGAAGGGAACTTGAGATCCTTGCGGCGTAACAGAAATTTTCGCTGGAGAATGAGAGAGAGTGGGTCAACCCTTGGATCAAGGGTTGCCTCCTCCCTAGGGCGACGCACCAAGGGGTGGACCCACCCCCAAATCCTAGCCGGACCAAGCAAGCTTGGGCGCCAAGGCAAGGGGGCGCCCACCTAATGGGCCTCTAAGGCCCATGCGGGCAGCCATCCAATAGGCCTTGCGTATGTGCTGGCCCATGGCGCCAATAATATTTCCAGCAGGCTCCGAAAAATTTCAGATCCTTCCTACACTATCGATAGCTTATTTTATTTCCTTTGAAACATTTTCTGGTCCCCCAGTTTTCTCAAAAACACTTTTGGTTTCTCTGAAACACTTTCGATCCTTCCTCGGAAACATTTTCAACATCTCTGAAACTTTTCTGGTGATTTTCTCTCAAGCTCCTAATCCATCTAGCACCCAACAAATCTATGACCCTTAAGCATGTGACCCAGCAGGTTCGGTAAAGTATAGATATGACCGGAACTCCTTCCGTTCAACGATCAATAGCGCAACCGTGGACATCCATATTGACCCTTGTACCCATATGAATAACTATCGAGTGAATGTGTAGTTACCACGTGTTATTCCTTTTGCTTCACGATAATCAACAAAACCCGAAGTGAGATTTATCGGCATCTAAGTGAACCAACAGCTCGATCATTATGCCATTTTCTTTGTTATCATTTTTTTCTCTTTTCTCGTTTCCGTGTTCAGCATCCCCATGAACAATTCACATTGTGTCCGGCCGGAGCAAACAACATGCATACTCTTTTTTCACACACAGGGCAAGTATGAAATATATCTACATTATGAAAATGGTAGCATTTGAACACACATAATCCATCTAAAATTAATCTTTAAATTCTTGTTGCAACACACGAGGAAATCACCTAGTTTAACTAGTAGTGTGAAATATTTATTTGACATGCATGAACATTTGTACATGCATACAACTAACTTTATTTCAAAATATAGACCTTATTATAGTACTCATCTTTTAGAAGAAAGTCACATATATTAACAGACCGTCCCACATATTTTTTTTGTATGATTTGTATTAGTCTATTACAAACATATTTTTGTTACTTTAAGTATGCTCCTTACCATATTCTCAATTTAGGGAACAAAGCCACATATTAGTCTTTTTTAGAATCAGCCACATATTAGGTGAGTCGTTGGCTGGAGAAGCCCACATAAATTCTACAAGAGGGTCATGCAATCTTTGCGGTGTCGTTCTTCGTTTGTGGAACTGAAATCTTTTATCATTCCAAAACTTATTATGCCAATTCATATTCCACCCATACCATAGAGGCGGTCGAGCAAACACTGACACCCCCGTGGTGGCTATTAGGACGGCCATGTTGGAAGGTCCTTTCAGTGTTGGAAAGGTCCCATTTTGGTTTTTTCTGTCCACTATTTTTTTATTGTCAATTTTTCCTGTTCATTTTTCTACATATTTACCTTTTCCTCTTTTCTTTATATTTTCTAACTCATGAATATTTTTCAAATTTATGGGTATTTTTTGAAATTTGGGAACATAGTTCAAATTCGTGGACATTTATTAAAATTCACAAAAGAATTGTGAACAAATTTCTAGAATTCATGAACATTTTTAAATTTCGAGATTTTTCATACTCATGAACAATTTTCAAATACTTAAATATTTTTAAATTCATGACCATTTTTAAAATTAGTAAACATTTTTAAAACTCATGAACTCTTTAAAAATTCCGGAAATTTGTTCATATTCGTGAACAATTTTAATTTAGTATTGTTTTCTAAATTCATCAACCTTTACAAAATATATGAAACTTTTCATGAACATAAAATGGTAGTGTTCAGGTTGTGTGTGTGTGGGGGGGGGGGGGAGGGGGTGTATTTCTCCTCATAATTATGAAAAGTTTCATAAAGATGATTACCATTATCTTTTAAAGAATAAGTATTACATAGTAATCATCATAGGTAACAATTTTGTTCTCATCACAATCAATTGAAACACCCTAAAAAATTGTGGAATCTACACTACTTAAAATGAATACCATTACTACCTACCATCATGACCTCTCTAAACCCACTTTTAATAATATTGCAATCATCATAACTAGGTGTAGGAGGTGTATTATCATCTTAATAAATTTCTTCTCTAAGCTAGGATTAGGAGGTCTCAAAAGATCATATTCATTCATTGTTTCACATTCATTATCACAAGCAAGAGGATAATCATTAGGATTCTCAATAGCATAAACTTCTTCAAACATGTAATCCTCATTCTTACTAGAAAACATATTTCAGACTCAGCATGCTCACTAGCAAAAGGACTTTCAAACCTATCATCCCGAAGCTTAGGATTTTTCATGTCAATACCAAAAGGATTTTCAAACATAACATCCCCAAGCTTAAAGTTTTCCAAATTTTCATCATAAGTGATAGAAATAGCATAAGAATAGTCATCAGTAGCAAAGCGGTTTTCAAATTTATCCTCCCCAAGCTTATGCTTTTCATGTCATTAGCATAATTGATATTCATAGAATACATACTAATAACTTTTCTTTTCTTTCTTTCTTCAAAAATTATATCTTGATTAATATTCAAAGAACTTACATCAATAACATTTTTATATTTTTTTCTTTCAATAATTCATAACCATGTTCTAATTCCATACTCTGAACATTAAATTTCTAAATACAATCAAGTGCACTTTCTTTTTGTTTCCTCCATAAGCAAAACAAGTGAACAAGAAACTAAAAGATAAAATTGCAGGATCTAAAAGAGATACCTTCAAGCACCCACCTTCCTGGTAACGACACCAGTAAAGAGCTTGATGTCTACTACATACTTATATTCTTGGACACCATGTTGAGCCTCAAGTGGATGACCTAAGGATTGAAACTTCCTGAACTATGTTTGTTGATTTTTTCTCAGACTTTTCTGTTGTATTTTCTTGAAATACCAAAAACAACAAAAACGAAAGCTGACACTGGCACTGGATTAATAAGTTAGTCAGATAAAAGTTGATAAAAAGTATGCCCAAAGTTTTTGGAATTGATAGGAAAGTAGCATGAATCATACAAAAATTATCGATAAGTTTGAGACGTATGAGTGGGAAGAGCATACATCCTTCTGTAATCCTCGTTCTCGTAAGCCTTGCAATTTCCATTTGGAGGATCCATGTACCATTTCCTTTTCTTTTCCTACTTTGTTCCCTTTTCATCTTTGTTGTTTTTTCAAAAAACAAACAAACAAACTATTTGTCATGTTTTTCCTTCTTTGTTTTAAATTAAAATATTGATTTTTTATGTATCAAGATAAAGATAATATATATGCTAGCAAATAAATCATTTTCATCTATTGAAACATTGGAACAACTCACGAGTTTATTGAAAATTGTATGGCATACATGAAGATTTTCAAAAACACCGAGGTACACGCAACTTTTGAAATATATGGAGGATTTCTAAGACCGAACACTTTCTGTGATATATTTCAGATGCTACATCTAGGGGATTTTGTTAAGGTTGGAAAGTTACAGGGTGAAATGGAGGCCCAGGGCGAAAAACACGAGGGAGGTGGGGAATTAGTGGGAGGAGGTCACGTACATCCGAAATACAAGATCTGGTCAATCTAGGATTTCATATACTAAGGCCCAAAGTGTTTTTTTACTTTGTTCCTTCTCATTATTTGTTGGTTTTTGTGTGCGCGCGAACAAATACATCATTTTCATCGTTTGGAACAATGCACAACTCAAGAGTTAAGAGAACATTCTACAACATACCTGACCATATTCCAAAACATTGAAACACACAAGTTTTTGAAACATATGGACGATTTATAAGATGTATTGAAACAATTGTATGACTCACTTGAACACCTTAAATGATATATGTCAATGCTGTTGAACGACAATAGACAATTTTTTAGGAATGTCGGAACATATTTAACTAGTAGTGTGAAATATTTATATGACATGCATGTACATAGATAGGCCTAACTTTTTTGTCAAAATATTAACCTTATTATAGTTTTCACTTTCTTTCGGAGAAAATCACATATATTACGTGGAGCAATTTACTGATTGGCCCACATAAATTTTTATATGATTTATATTATTTTTTACATACATATTTCTGTTACTTTAATATGGTCCTTATTATATTTTCCATTTAGGGAACAAAGTCACATATAATTTTTTTTATTCCAAAGGTTATTATGTGAATTGATATTCCAGTCATACTACAGAGCAAGTCAAGCAAACATTGACAACCCTACAAGTGCTATCAGGCTGACCATGTAGGACGGCCCTTTCAATTTTGTGAAGGTTCCATTCGGATTTTTTCCACCACTAGTTTTTTTATGTTCACTTTTATTTTCATGTTTTTATATTTGTTCTCCTATTTTTCTTTTATTCTTATTTTTCTTAAATCATGAATATTTTTAAATTTATGAATATTTTTGGAAATTTGGGAACATACATGAAATTTATAAACATTTGCTGAAATTCAAAAACATCAAATTATTAATAGTTTTCTAGTATTCATGAATATCTTTGAAAATTCCTGATTTTTCATATTCATGAAAAAACATTCACAATTTTTTTAAATCCTTGAAGACTCTTCAACTTGTGACCTTTTTCGAAATTCATAAAAATTTGAAACTCGTTATTAAAAAAACTTATCAATATTTTTTCATAATCATGAACAGCTTTATATTCACTATTATTTTGTAAATTCATAAACATTTTCAAAATTTTCTTTATTTAATTCACCAAAAACTAAAATTCTTGAATGTTATGAAATGAAGTATTAATAAAAAAGGACCAAAGGAGTAACTCTGCTTAAAAACCGATCAAGAAAAAAAATCGCTAGCGTAGTACACACATAGTGATGCATGGGGCGCGACATAGAAACTTGCAATCCAGCGTGTAACACGCAGGACATGAGTTCCCAGAGTCTTGATTATCATGGCGGGTTGTTTCAATTTGGTTATATATGTGTTGTGCCGGGCTTAATTTTTTTTTGGGTGTAACAACTTGGCTTGCTGTTTTAGTCGGTATTTTAGTTTGAGAGGAAGGTGGAATTGGTCGGTGTGTGGCTCTAGTGTTGTTACGCACTTTAGTCTCGGTGGCGATGGGTGGAGGTTAGGCGAGCTTGTTTGTAGCCGCAAAACCAACTAACCACAAGCAAACAACGCACACAACGATAAGTAACACAAAGAGCAAGCATTTTCTATTCGGCGCCTTGGTGCTAAAGGCACTCTTACATGGAGCTGGCCCATCTAGGGTGCAACGGGAGAGAACTTTTCCTGGTTTTGGAAAGCTTCCAGAACCTTCTCCCTTTTTTTCCATTTTGATGACCGGTTTTGTTTGTTTTGTTTCTTTTCTATTTTTCTCTCTTTTCTTTATTCTGTATTCTTTTCCTTTTCCTTTTTTTTCCATTTTATGTTTCAAAATGCATGAATTGTTTTAAATTCGATGAAACCTTAAAAAAAATCTATGAACACTTTTCAGAATCGATCAACTTTTTTAAAGTTTATCTTCTATTTTTTAATATTGTTGACTTTTTCCAAAATCGATGACTATTTTTAAAATTTTGAATTTTTTCCCAAAATTGATGAACTTCTCTAATAAATGGTGATTTTTTTAAAAAATCGATGAACTATTTTTTGAAATTTGTGATTTTTTTCAAGATCGATGAGTTTTTCTAAAATCATTGTTTTTTTAATTTGAATTTTTTTCAAATTTGATGAACTTTGTCCCATGTTTGTGAAACCTATTTTTTGGAAATCATGAAATTTAAAAAACATCAAATGCATGAACTTTTGAATTCATTTTTTTGAATTTGTTGCTTTCTTTTGGACTTTGTTGAAAAAAAATCGAGCAAGCGAGCGGTCGTTCAGTAGTAGCGACAGTTAGGTGTTTGCTTTTTCGAGCGAACGAGCGCGCCCTTGGGCTGGCCCATATACCAGCGACGGTGCAAGCGCCAGCTCGTTAACAGGCACAAAACGCGCCAATTAGGAGCTCCGGACACCATGACGAACAGCCGAAATGACCTAAACATGCAAAATACCAGCGTAAAGGTAGGCACACGGGCGACCCCCAAAGCCCCAATGCACTGAGAACCAACATTCCTATGGAGCATAGAATTTTAAACAATGACCAGTTCAGATACTTTTAAATCCACAAATATTTTTTTAATCAATTACAAACCTCGAATACAGCGGCATCATAGGTTGGCATGAGTTTCAAGGAATCATTCCCCGATCGAGTTTAGGATTTATAGCATATGTTTCATATGTCCTTAAGATTTAAGAATGTAATGTACTACTCGCAAGTCACATCATAAACATGTGTGGGAGCATTTGAGTATGAATAGCAATCTGAAAATTTGGATCTCATACCAATAAAACATAAAGCATCAACTAACATACATAAACTAACACATGGGGGTGACATTGAAAGATGTAGACGGTGCTGTTTGTGAAGATGGTGCAGATGAAGATGCACCCCACAATGCCTTTTGTTGGTGACGACGATAACGATGATTTGTATGGTTGGAGATGGTGGATCCAACATGATAAGTCCTCAGAATGAGGATCTAGGATATTTTTTTCCGCCTCCGTGAAAAATGGAAAACATTTAGGTCTCCAAAATAATGAGAGAAATTAAGGAAGCCAGCTGGGCCCTTATGGACCCGTCGCGAGTGACCAGTTGTCACCCACGAGCCCAACTGAGAAGCTGATTTCTCAGCTAGTGAATGGCCTCTGCCTGTAGCAATCCAGGTTGCTCCCGTAGCTGACACCGAGAACATTACAGTAGCGCTTGTAGAACCCGATCCGGTCGGCTACCCGTGAGTCCTGCCCGATCCCGCACTCGAGCCCGCCGTTGATGATGTTGGTGATCACGCCGTATCCGGGAAACCGGCCGGCGGCCAAGTCTGCGAGCGTCGGCCTCCACTGCCCCGTGATCACGGCGTGGGACGACGGCTTGTTACCCCGCGGGGTCATCCAGAACCATAGGGCCGTCTTGAATGAGACCACCGGGTCTGTCTCCACCAACTCCGGCTGGTTCAGCAGGCCCTCGCCGATCGCGCGGCCCGCCGGTCCGTAGTTGTAGTTGTAGGAGAGCTGGATGGGGCCGCGGCCATAGTACTGCTTGTCGGGCGCGCACGGCCACTCCTCCCTGGGTTCGCAGTAGTTGGACGGCGGGTTCCTCTCCTGCTTGAAGCAGTAGCCCCACGAGTAGGGGCCGTCGGGCGCCGTCGGCCACCCGCCGGTGGTCTCGTGGGATGTCTGGCCCAGGAACGCGGCCACCTCCCGCTTCCGCGTGTTGGTGCTGAACGTCGTGCCGGCGAAGGCAGGGAACGCCGCGGCAGCCGCGAGGAACGCGTCGTACGTGTAGAACCCGCGGGCCAGGCACGACGCGTCATTGCGGTGTAGGAGGAGCCGCTCGAAGAGGGCCCTGGACACGATGGACGCCACGGCCTTGGCGCCGGTAGGAGTGTTGCCGCAGCCGCTGCACTGGGTCTGGCAGCCGGCGCCGCAGTAGTCGGCCGTGCTGCCGCAGAACCCGAAGCGGCTGCAGCAGAGGCAGTTCGCGCACTTGGCGCCGTTGGCCTGCGCGCCGCACATTTGCGCGCGAGCTCCCGTGGTGACGAGCGCCGCGGCCAGGACGGCCAGGATAGCCGTCGCCGCCGTGGCCAGGCTCGGAGGAGCTCTCGGTGTCGACATGGTCTGATGGGTTTGGCCTTTGCTGCTGGATATGCATGGCTCTAAATGTCGCCCTTTTATAGACCAGATTATGATGGGGTTTGTCGATGGAGGAAAGTCGTCGGCTCGTGCCTACTGGCCACTGCAACATGGCGCGCTTGTACTTCTTTTGATTCAAGAACTTGTCCTAGATCGCATCTTTGAAAAACTTATATAATTCGAAGTCAGAGCATTAGCAGCCGGCCATGTGAGTGAACTGGCGGTCTGTTTACAGCTTATTAGGGGCTCCTATCCGGTTGCTGAAAGCTATAAACAACGAAGGCCTGTTTGACATGGACGAATTTTAGAGGAATTTCATTGTAGGCACTAACATGTCAAGATGCTAGCCTGCATAATCTGCGGCATCAGATCGACAGATGCTTGGAAGTAGACACGGAACTAAGAATTCATGTCATCCCACCTCTTTACTTTTCCAGCCCCGTTGATTATCGTGAATTCGTGATCCCCAAGTATCCCAAGTATGAGAGCATCACTAACCGATCTCCTACAATTTAGAGGAGTAAATGGTTGAGTATTCTTTGAAGGAATATTTTTGCTCCTTGAGAAAAGCATGGTTTCTAACCGAACCCTTATACTTAACTCCTGAAAAAAGCACAAATTTGGTGCAAATTTCATTCAAACTCCTTCATCAAACTTGATTCAACGAGTTGCATAAACTATTTTACGTAACTTAGACAAAATTTAAACAAGATTGCGTAAAAATTAAAGAAACTACTCGTTATCGCTCTTGTTTATCAACTCTCCCATTCCGATTCGGTCATGGTCTCCTCGCCCACTCTGCCAGCACCGCCTTGGTCCTTTTCGCCGGCACCGCCCTGGCCCGTTCCATCACCACCGTTGTTGCCATCTCCGTCGCTGTTGGAGCCGGAGTCGTCGCTGGAGCAAATATAAATGACAGGCGCCACATCGGACTTGTACAACTCATACAACCGCCGCTCCTCCTCGACACGGTCTAGGTACAAGCGGCAAAGCTCTCTCATATACGCCTCGCCGGCTTGCTCCGCCTCAAGGTGCTCACGGGCCTCCAGGTCTTCCCGCATCTCCGTACGGTGGCCACCCGGGGGTTGACGGGAGCCAATTGCGGTGGGCCATCGGGGAAGTCGAACTGTGTCATGGAGGCGCACCGACATCATGTGGTACTCCCGCGTCGCCTACACCACCAATTGGAATGATCCAATCTAAATCTTCCTGTGGATTTCACGGTCGGTGATCTCCGCAACGCACGTCCCCCACACTTGCTACTTCACGTCGAGGTATTACCTCTACGGCAGCAGCGGCGGTGGGAAGTCGGGGAAGAGTAAAGCTCCGCTTTGAGAGGAGGAAGCACCGCCGCGACCGTGGGCTCGAGCTGTGCGTGGCGGCGTGGATCCACAATTTTGATTGATGACGGGGAGTGGTTGGGAGTGGGCGTGGTGAATTTTCCGCTAAGTGTTTTGGCTTTGATAACAACGCAATTAGCGGCATGATCATGTGCTTGAGCTACTCAGGTATATCTACATGGCACAAGACGGTTCTTTACCCCTCTGGAAGGAAAAGATGGGAGACGACATTTTAGATGCGTTTATTTCTTTGGTCGTAGGAAACTGGTACTACTAAAAGAGGTTCTGCACCAGGAGGCAAGGGTAGAATCAAATCATGTACACAAAATTAATGTTGCACCCACACTAGCCTTCCTAGTTGTTCCGAGGAGACTTCAAATCTAACAAGTGCAAAAACTAACCAAGCGGTTGTACCGCTCCCTCTGTGGAGTGGATAACTACAATCACAACCAATACATAAGCGTTGTATCACGTACATAAGCGGTTGTATTGTGTACATAAGCGGTTGTACCGCTCCTTCCTAGAGCGGTACCACCGGACCATGTACTTGTGACGCTCTCGATTCAACCGTACACTAATCATGCACGCAAATATGTACGGCCAAGATCAGGGACTCACGGGAAGATATCACAACACAACTCTAGACACAAAATGAAATAATACAAGCTTCATATTACAAGCCAGGGGCCTCGAGGGCTCGAATACAAGTTCAATACACAAGAGTCAGCGGAAGCAACAATATCTGAGTACAGACATAAGTTAGACAAGGATGCCTTAAGAAGGCTAGCACAAAAGCAACACGATCGAAGAGGCAAGGCCTCCTGCCTGGGACCTCCTAACTACTCCTGGTCTTCGGTGGCCTCCATGTAGTAGTATCCGTCGGCGGTGGCATCTGGCTCCAGGGATCCACCATCTGGTTGAAACAACCAGAAAGAAGAAAGAAGGGGGGAAAAGGGGGAGCAAAGCAATCATGAGTACTCATCCAAAGTACTCGCAAGCATCAGATCTAAACTAAGTATGCATTGGTATCAAATGGAAGGGCTGTATCTGTGGACTGAACTGCAGAATGCCAGAATAGAGGGGAAGGCCTAGCCTATCAAAGACTAGCATCTTCAAGCAGCTCCAAGCATCTTGCAGCATGTAGAAGAGTAAAGAATAGCATTTTATATTAACAAGCATGTTGTAGCAATAATGCCCAGAGATCCTTCATCGACTCCCTGCGAAAAAGCAATCCCGGAGCCACATAACTTAAGTATCCATTTCTAGTTGTATTAGATCAAGATATAAGTCTGAACGTCCATTACCGTGGACACGGTATTCGAATATGTATCTTCCCTGCAGGGGTGCACCACGTTTTCCAACACGCTCAATCACTCTGGCCGGACACACTTTTCTGGGTCAATGCCCGGCCTCGGAAGATCAACACGTCGTAGCCCTACCTAGGCTCAGCAGAGAGGTCCCCGCCGGTCTACATCCTAAGCACTCCGGGGTCTGGGCCCATCGCACGTTGCACTCCGGATCGTTGCGCGCAGGGCGGATCCAGGCTGCCCGGATGGCGCCGGCCCAGCCGTGCCGCAATGCTAAACTGGACGTCTGACAAAGCTTCGGCTGATACTGCGACGTCGAGGCCCATAAATATTCTCGCGTGGTGGTTAGTGCGTAAAGGCCAAAGGCCAACTCAGAACAAATACCCAAACCATAGTGTATTATTAGCTTGCGGAGACGAGCAGAGACTCACGATAATGTGACCCCGTCGCCCCGTCTCAAGGAAATACGGCAAGGGCAAGCCCAGCCCACTCGAGGGTTGCCTGGCTTCCCGGCCGTGCCTCGTAACCATCTTGCGGGTGCTCTCCAGGCCCGCCTGACTTTCCCAAAGGTCTCAAGTAATGTCAAGGTATCTGTGTGTCCAAACATCAAAGAGAAAACCCAAGGAATCACCCTCGGAGGATTCCACTCAATGTAATCATCAAGGTGAACGTAAGAGGGACCACCCTCGAGGTTCACACTTGAGGTGTTGAACGACAGAGCCGTATCGGGAATGGTGAAAGAGGAAATCACCCTCGATGACCACAACCGAATAGCTACACTACAGAATTATCATCAGGAGTGCGTTATGAGGGATCACCCTTGGCACTCGATAGTAGCTCTGCAGAGTTGAGCAACAAAAGGGGCGTGATATGATGTGAGGTGTCGGGCTCTGGTCGTCGATCACGTAGATCGAGTCGTCGATGATGAAGCAGGGGCAACAAGGACAAGTGGGGGTCACTGATGGATCACTAACCAACCTATACTAAGCAGTTTAGGAGAAGCAGGTAGGTAACAATAGCAGGTATAAAAGCAGGCTATGCATCAGAATAGGAGCAATCAAATACAGTAGCAAAATCTAATGCAAGCATGAGAGAATGGAATGGGCGATATCGGGATGATCAAAGGGGGGGCTTTCCTGGAAGCTCCGTTGAAAGGGAAGAAGGGTTGTCGATGACGTAGTCGATCACAGGGGCATCAACAACGGTCTCGGGGTCTACCGGAGAGAAGAGGGGGAAGAAACAGTAAATACATAGCAAGCAAGAGCATAACAGGACAACAGGCAGAGCTAGACGTGTTCTAATGCGGTGCTACACAATACCGGCGAAGGGGGAAAACATCCGGGAAAGCTTTCCCGAAGCTTGGCATTTTCGGACAGATGAAACGGAGGGGGAAAGTTGCATGTTTGCTATGCTAGGGATGCGGGGTGGACGAACGGACCATGTACTCGGATTCGTCTCGTTGTTCTGAGCAACTTTCATGTATAAAACTTTTTCATCCGAGTTACTGATTATTTTTTACGATTTTCTAAAGTTTTAGTAATATTCTAAAAATTCCTGAAATTTTGCCAAGTCTGAGAATTCGCCAGTTTTAAATATCTTTTAGCTGTTTTCAAAAGGCTACAACTATGGACCTGTACCTCCTATGATTTTGTGCCTTATATCAATTTTGAGCATTTTTCTGTGATCTAGAAGATAGTAGCACTTTCATCTCTGTTAGAGTTAATTTGCTTGATCATCAACAGCTCTAAAGTAGCTATGAAAATAAAACTGTTTTCAGTTTTTCTATTAACAGAACATTGAATTTTGTGATTTTCGTAGGAATTAATTCATGCATCAAATGGATTTGGTCCAGTGGAATAAAATGAAGTTTGTCAAGTATAATTTCTACTCATATTAATTTTAACCATGTTAACCGCTGATTAGACGTTGTTTAGAGGCTGTACAGAGGGCCAGACAATGTCAAATTAGAAAAGCTAGCACTAGCTACAGTAACTGAATGTTACTATAGCAGTGTAGCATAGCAGCGCATTGGCAGTGGCGTGGCGCAGGCGATGCAGTGCACGGAGAGCGCGGGACGGCGCGCGTTGCGTGCGGCCGGCGCGGTGTGGGTCGCGGCCAGGGGCGGCGGTGCGCTGGGAGCGGAGCTCCAGGGCAGGGGCGGCGCGGCGGAGCAAGTGCAGCAGCAGCAGTCGGCAGGGGAGTGAGGTCGCGCGCGGGGCAACGGCGAGGCGAAGCGAGCGTCGCAGGGCAGCGTTGCGCCTGCGGGCAGTGGGCGGTGGGGCCGACAAGCAAGGGAGGGACGAGTGGAGGGCCGAGTAGAGTCGGCCGCGGGCGCAGCGGCGGGCGGCGCGGCGCGGAGCAGGGCGCGGGCCGCGGTGGTGGAGCAGCATCACAGTAGGACCAACAGCAGCTACACGGCAACAGCAATAGCAGCACAACCACGAGCAGCAGGAGCATGTGAGCGTGTACGCGGACGCGAAGCTCCGACTATGGCGAGCAGCGGCGACATTCGGCGCGGATAGAGACCGGGAAAGGGGGGATTCGGAAGAGGAGCTCACCGAGGAGCACAAGGAGGCTCGGTGTACGGTTTAGGAGCTGCAGGGGCTTCGAATTCCGGCAATGGCGTCAACAGCCGGACGAAGAAGAAGCGCTCGATCCGGATGAAGAGTAGGTGCCCAGCTCGTCCTGTGGTCGTGGACGATGCAGAGGACGACGATGGCGAGCGCATGAACCGCCCCGGTTGAGCTGATGCCCGGGACGGACGAAGCCGGCTGCCGCGGACCTCCTGGACGTCCTCCCGCCCGAAGGCGACGAGGGTTGCCGCGACGGTGATGAGGCAGCGGCGAAGGGGAGCTGAGGAGGGGAACGAGCGCGTGGTCGAGAGGGAGAGAGCGAGGGGAATGGAGTGGATGAGAGCGGACGTCCTTATCCCCTCCTGGCGTCGGCGCGCCGAGGAGGTGGTTGGGCGGGAGCACGTCCCTGTTGTGGTCGAGACAGAGGAACAGGAAGGGAGGGGGAGCGACCGAGAGGGCAAGATGGGCCGGCTGGGTCGGTCTGGTGGGCTAGGCCCAGCGGGAGTCAGGGGGGATTCTTTTTTTGTTTGTTTATTTTGTTTTACTTTTTAAAACTTTTCTTGTTTCTTTTATTTTAGTTAGCAAAATAGTTTTACTAAAATATACAACTGTCTCCATAAATTGAGTTACAAAATAACCCACTGACACAAAAGGTTTCACTCGCAATTTAAATAGTTTGATATTTTATAAATTATAAAGGGCATTTAATTAATTATTATAGCCACTGCTATATTCACTAAAGGGCATTTAAATACTTTAAAAAAAGTGTTGGGTCATCACCATAATTAGTTATGGAATATTTTCCACTATTTGAACATTTTAATTTGCATGTTTGAGAAATTTAAATTTTGGAATTTAATTTGAATTGGTTTGGACCAACGTGGGACCTAGCAACAGTAAAAGTGATGACAAGGCATCATTAGCAGGGGATTACTGTAGCTTAATTATCCGGGCGTCACAGTACTGGTCCAACTACCACGTGAGGGGTGATTCCTCGGGGTTGACAGCTGTCCACGAGCGATGGCCAAGCATTTGTTCTGGTTATTCTTGTAATAACCGATGCAACCGTGTCTCAAGTGGTTGTACCCTCTCGAAGCCGTGGTCAGGCCTGGCGCATGGGGGCGGTTGTGCCAACCCATGTACCACCCCAACAACCGCCCGAGAGGTGACTCCCCCGGGTGTAGGGCTGCAAGAAAAACTCAAGGCTCGTGAGCGGCACGAAATCGTCTCGTATTTTGGCTCAACTCAAGATCGACTCGAAAAGATATGAGCTGAGTATGAACACTGTATGTAGCTTGATCGAGAAACGAGCTGATCTTGAGGTAACACCGATTCACTCAATTTTAGCTCGATAGCCCGGTATCATATAATTTTCTTACATAATTTAAATATATATTAAGAAGAAATGGAATAATTTATATTACCATATAGATAGTAAAAAGTAATAATTTATTACCATATATGTTGTGTACTAGTTTTCTCATTTCACCTACTACCAAAGATCGAAGCGTAATTAAGTGCAGAGAAAATTTAGCCCTAAGATGGTATATGGTCAGCCATGTGATAAATATCATGTTATTTTGGCAAAAGTGCACCTTCGATTTCTTCTCTTACTAGCTAATCCACGATCTCTTGCTATTAGGTACTAGCCTTCTATTGAGAGAGAATAAGTTGAACTATATAATGGTTTCTTATGTTGTGTTGTGGCTGACCTTGTTTGAAATTTTGTCTTAGATTATTAAAAAAAATCATCTTATTTAGCTCGAGATCGTTACAAGATGAGCACGAGCCACTTTCTACCGCTCGACCTTGAGCTTCGCTCAGTTTGAGCTTGCTCAAATTTTAGTATAAGTTGAGCCGAGCCTAATCCAACTCGTCTGAACTTGACTCGTTTGCAGTGGCTAGGCCGGTGCGGTGGCTGGGCAGTTATCCAAGATATTCTCGTAATAACTTGTGTAACCGGTGGGTAGGGCTGTTCTACGCCATAGCCACAGCAGCCAGGGTATACTGCTTGGAGCGGTTGTACCACTCACATGAGTGGTGGTAACGCACCTGTGTGTCCTTGCACATAACGGTTCGATTTGGAATAGGACTATTTACAACCGCTCCACAACTTATATTGTTATCTTTATAGCTAACAAAAATAAATGCATTATACGAATTTGACACACATGTCATAAAAGTGACAATCACATGGCTCCAGCCTTCATGTCGTACCATGACACGCAGGTCATGTTAATAATTCACAACATATATAATCTCATTAATATGACGTTATACCACATCACTTCCTCATCTTGCAAAATCAAGTTAGAAGCCTCTAATCGGTCTATGCAAAAAAAATCATGGTTGCTAGGGTTTCGAAACAAACCGCTGCTACCTACGTTCATCATCATCAAGTATGATTATTCTAGTTGCTAGTTTAACATCCGGGGTGTATGAAACATGAGACTTAATGAAAAATCTCGAGCCCCATACTATGCTTCGTTAACGTATGCCCCCATGTAGATCACATCTACAAGCCCTCTCTTTTTCGTGAAACTTCATCTTTCTTAATTAAGGTGAAATCCAAAGAATTGAAGCACATCTTTGATCTGACAACCAACATACTATGAGAAGCATAGAAGAACTATGGATAGCCAAAACTTTGTAACAAAATCTGACCATGACGCTAAGATCCGAAAAATTGCAAACTCAAGGGAAGCAACAAGAATCTCAAGTAATAGATTGCATCTACTAACAACTGATGTTATCTACTATCCGCGCGAAACCAATTTGTCAAATAATAAATCTCATCTACTACTTGAACAAAATAATTGTGCAATACCCGCACCTCACATAGATCGCAACCTACATCTACTCATAGCTCGCTCATGATGCCACTCTTGGGAATATAGTAGTAAAAGACAAATATGCACCTACGAACCATCCTAGGATCACTATGAACATTCAAGTACGATTGGATCTAGATTAGATCGCTTACCAACGTAATGCAATAGAGGGGAGAGTTCGAGAAGCGTGCTGATGCAGATCGAGCACCGAACTGATGGAAATATGCCCTAGAGGCAATAATAAAATGGTTATTATTATATTTCCTAAATCATGTTAAAGGTTTATTATTCATGCTAGAATTGTATTGACCAGAAACTTAAATACATGTGTGGATACATAAACAAATACCGTGTACCTAATGAGCCTCTACTAGACTAGCTCGTTGATCAAAGATGGTTAAGGTTTCCTAACCATAGACATGTGTTGTCATTTGATAACGGGATCACATCATTAGGAGAATGATGTGATGGACAAAACCCATCCGTTAGCTTAGCATAATGATCGTTCAGTTTATTGCTATTGCTTTCTTCATGTCAAATACACATTCCTTCGACTATGAGATTATGCAACTCCCGTATACCAGAGGAATACCTTGTGTGCTATCAAACGTCACAATGTAACTGGGTGATCATAAATATGCTCTACAGGTATCTCTGAAGGTGTTTGTTGAGTTGGCATAGATCGAGATTAGGATTTGTCACTCCGAGTATCGGAGAGGTATCTCTGGGCCCTCTCGGTAATACACATCATAAGCTTGCAAGCAAATGAAAAAGGAGTTAGTCACAAGGTGATGTATTACTGAATGAGTAAAGAGACTTGCCGGTAACGAGATTGAACTAGGTATGAAGATACCGACGATCGAATCTCGGGCAAGTAACATACTGATGGACAAACGGAATTACGTATGTTGTCATAACGGTTCGACCGATAAAGATCTTCGTAGAATATGTAGGAGCCAATATGGGCATCTAGGTTCCGCTATTGGTTATTGAACGGAGAGGTGTCTCGGTCATGTCTACATAGTTCTCAAACCCGTAGGGTCTGCACGATTAACGTTCGTTGACGATATAGTGTTATATGGGTTATATGTTTTGGTGACTGAATGTTGTTCGGAGTCCAGGATGAGATCACAGACATGACGAGGAGTCTCGAAATGGTCGAGAGGTAAAGATTGATATATATATAGGACGATGGTATTTGGACACTAGAAGTGTTTCGGGACGTACCGGGAAGGAATCGGGTTACCGGAAGGGGTTCCGGGCACCCCCCGGCAAGTAATGGGCCTTATGGGCCAAAGGAGGGGACATACCAGCCCACAAGGGGGCTGGTGCGCCTCCTCGCTTGTTTGGCCAGCCCTATGGATGGAAAGGGGGGGGGGGGCGCCACCCTCTCCTGCCTTTCCCCGCAATGCAAATAAGGAAAGGGGGGTGCGGCCTGGGATGGATCCCAAGTAGGATTCCTCCTACTTGGGTGCCTCCTTTGGCCGCTCCTCCCTCCCTTCCACCTATATATATGTGGGAGGGGGCGCCTAGCACATAACAGACAATTGCCTAGCCGTGTGCGGCGCCCCCCTCCACCGTTTACACCCCCGGTCATATTTTTGTAGTGCTTAGGTGAAGCCCTGCAGAGATAGCTTCATCATCACCGTCACCACGCCGTCATGCTGCTGGAACTCATCTACTACCTCGCCGTCTTGCTAGATCAAGAAGGCGGAGGACGTCACCGAGCGGAACGTGTGCAGAATGCGGAGGTGTCGTACATTCAGTACTTGATCGGTTGGAGCACGAAGAAGTTCGACTACATCAACCGCGTTGTTAAACGCTTCCGCTTACGGTCTACGAGGGTACGTAGACACACTCCCCCCTCATTGTTATGCATCTCCATGGATAGATCTTGTGTGTGCGTAGAATTATTTTGTTTTCCATGCAACGTTTCGCAACAGTGGTATTAGAGCCAGGTCTATGCGTAGATGATATGCACGAGTAGAACAAAGAGTTGTGGGCAGTGATAGTCATACTTCTTACCACCAACGTCTTATTTTGATTCGGTGGTATTGTGGGATGAAGCGGCCCGGACCAACCTTACAAGTCCATGTTGGGGAGCGTAGTAATTTCAAAAAATTTCCTACGCACACGCAAGATCATGCTGATGCATTGGAACGATAGGGGAGAGTGTTGTCCACGTACCCTCATAGACCGAAAGCGGAAGCGTTAGCACAACGCGGTTGATGTAGTCGTACGTCTTCACGATCCGACCGATCCAAGTACCGAACGCACGACACCTCCGAGTTCAGCACACGTTCAGCTCGATGACGTCCCGCGAGCTTCGATCCAGCAAAGCTTCGCCGGAGAGTTTCGTCAGCACGACGGCGTGATGACGGTGATGATGATGCTACCGACGCAGGGCTTCGCCTAAGCACCACTACGATATGATCGAGGTGGATTATGGTGGAGGGGGGCACCGCACACGGCTGGGAGAGATCAACAGATCAACTTGTGTGTCTAGAGGTGCCCCCTGCCCCCGTATATAAAGGAGCAAGGGGGAGGCCGGCCGGCCCCTTGTGGGCGCGCCAGGAGTAGGAGTCCTCCTCCTAGTAGGAGTAGGACTCCCCTCTTTCCTACTCCTACTAGGAAGGGGAAAGGAAGGGGGAGAGGGAGAAGGAAAGGGCCCCCCCTCTCCTAGTCCAATTCAGACCAGAGGGGGAGGGGCGCGCGGCCTGCCCTAGGCCAGCCCTCTCTCTCTCTCCACTAAGGCCCATAAGGCCCGCTATTTCTCCCCGGGGAGTTCCGGTAACCCTCCGGCACTCCGGTTTTCTCCGAAACCACCCGGAACACTTCCGGTGTCCAAATATAGTCGTCCAATATATCAATCTTTACGTCTCGACCATTTCGAGACTCCTCGTCATGTGATCATATCCGAGACTCCGAACTACCTTCGGTACATCAAAACACAAAAACTCATAATACCGATCGTCACCGAACTTTAAGCGTGCGGACCCTACGGGTTCGAGTATGTAGACATGACCGAGACACGTCTCCGGGCAATAACCAATAGCGGAACCTGGATGCTCATATTGGCTCCTACATATTCTACGAAGATCTTTATCGGTCAAACCGCATAAGAACATACGTCGTTCCCTTTGTCATCGGTATGTTACTTGCCCGAGATTCGATCGTTGGTATCTCAATACCTAGTTCAATCTCCTTACCGGCAAGTCTCTTTACTCGTTCCGTATTGCATCATCCCGCAACTAACTCATTAGTCACATTGCTTGCAAGGCTTATAGTGATATGCATTACCGAGAGGGCCCAGAGATACCTCTCCGACAATCGGAGTGACAAATCCTAGTCTCGATCTATGCCAACTCAACAAGTACCATCAGAGACACCTGTAAAGCACCTTTATAATCACCCAGTTACGTTTGACGTTTGGTAGCACACAAATTGTTCCTCCGGTATTCGGGAGTTGCATAATCTCATAGTCATAGGAACATGTATAAGTCATGAAGAAAGCAATAGCAACATACTAAACGATCAAGTGCTAAGCTAACGGAATGGGTCAAGTCAATCACATCATTCTCTAATGATGTGATCCCGTTAATCAAATGACAACTCATGTCTATGGCTAGGAAACTTAATCATCTTTGATTCAACGAGCTAGTCAAGTAGAGGCATACTAGTGACACTCTGTTTGTCTATGTATTCACACATGTACTAAGTTTCCGGTTTATACAATTCTAGCATGAATAATAAACATTTATCATGATATAAGGAAATAAATAATAACTTTATTATTGCCTCTAGGGCATATTTCCTTCAGTCTCCCACTTGCACTAGAGTCAATAATCTAGTTCACATCGCCATGTGATTTAACACCAATAGTTCACATCACCATGTGATTAATATCCATAGTTCACATCGCCATGTGGCCAACACTCAAAGGGTTTACTAGAGTCAATAATCTAGTTCACATCGCTATGTGATTAACACCCAAAGAGTACTAAGGTGTGATCATGTTTTGCTTGTGAGAGAAGTTTAGTCAACGGGTCTGCCACATTCAGATCCGCATGTATTTTGCAAATTTCTATGTCAACAATGCTCTGCACGGAGCTACTCTAGCTAATTGCTCCCACTTTCAATATGTATCCAGATTGAGACTTAGAGTCATCTGGATTAGTGTCAAAACGTGCATCGACGTAACCCTTTACGACGAACCTTTTGTCACCTCCATAATCAAGAAACATATCCTTATTCCACTAAGGATAATTTTGACCGATGTCCAGTGATCTACTCCTAGATCACTATTGTACTCCCTTGCCAAACTCAGTGTAGGGTATACAATAGATCTGGTACACAGCATGGCATACTTTATAAAACCTATGGCTGAGGCATAGGTAATGACTTTCATTCTCTTTCTATCTTCTGCCGTGGTCGGGCTTTGAGTCTTACTCAATTTCACACCTTGCAATACAAGCAAGAACTCCTTCTTTGACTGTTCCATTTTGAACTACTTCAAAAATTTGTCAAGGTATGTACTCATTGAAAAAACTTATCAAGCGTCTTGATCTATCTCTATAGATCTTGATGCCCAATATGTAAGCAGCTTCACCGAGGTCTTTCTTTGAAAAACTCCTTTCAAACACTCCTTTTATGCTTTCCAGAAAATTCTACATCATTTCCGATCAACAATATGTCATTAACATATACTTATCAGAAAGATTGTAGTGCTCCCACTCACTTTCTTGTAAATACAGGCTTCACCGCAAGTCTGTATAAAACTATATGCTTTGATCAACTCATCAAAGCGTATATTCCAACTCCGAGATACTTGCACCAGCCCATAGATGGATCGCTGGAGCTTGCACATTTTGTTAGCACCTTTAGGATCGACAAAACCTTCTGGTTGCATCATATACAACTCTTCTTTAAGAAATTCATTAAGGAATGTAGTTTTGACATCCATTTGCCAGATTTCATAAAATGTGGCAATTTGCTAACATGATTCGGACAGACTTAAGCATCGCTACGAGTGAGAAAATCTCATTGTAGTCAACACCTTTGAACTTTGTCAAAAACCTTTTTTGACAAGTCTAGCTTTGTAGATAGTAACACTACTATCAGCGTCCATCTTCCTCTTGAAGATCCATTTATTTTCTATGGCTTGCCGATCATCGAGCAAGTTAACCAAAGTCCACACTTTGTTCTCATACATGGATCCCATCTCAGATTTCATGGCCTCAAGCCATTTTGCGGAATCTGGGATCATCATCGCTTCCTCATAGTTCGTAGGTTCGTCATGGTCAAGTAACATGACCTCCAGAACAGGATTACCGTACCACTCTGGTGCGGATCTCACTCTGGTTGACCTACGAGGTTTGGTAGTAACTTGATCTGAAGTTACATGATCATCATCATTAGCTTCCTCACTAATTGGTGTAGGAGTCACAGGAATAGATTTCTGTGATGAACTACTTTCCAAAAAGGGAGCAGGTACAGTTACCTCATCAAGTTCTACTTTCCTCCCACTCACCTCTTTCGAGAGAAACTCCTTCTCTAGAAATGATCCATTCTTAGCAACGAATGTCTTGCCTTCGGATCTGTGATAGAAGGTGTACCCAACTGTCTCCTTTGGGTATCCTATGAAGACACATTTCACCGATTTGGGTTTGAGCTTATGAGGATGAAACTTTTTCACATAAGCATCGCAACCCCAAACTTAAAGAAACGACAACTTTGGTTTCTTGCCAAACCACAGTTCATATGGTGTCGTCTCAACAGATTTAGATGGTGCCCTATTTAATGTGAATGCAGCTGTCTCTAATGCATAACCCCAAAACGATAGTGGTAAATCAGTAAGAGACATCATAGATTGCACCATATCTAATAAAGTACGGTTACGATGTTCGAACACACCATTACGATGTGGTGTTCCAGGTGGCGTGAGTTGCGAAACTGTTCCGCATTGTTTCAAATGAAGACCAAACTCGTAACTCAAATATTCTCCTCCACGATCAGATCGTAGAAACTTTATTTTCTTGTTACGATGATTTTCCACTTCACTCTAAAATTATATGAACTTTTCAAATGTTTCAGACTTATGTTTCATCAAGTAGATATACCCATCTCTGCTCAAATCATCTATGAAGTTCAGAAAATAACGATACCCGCCGTGAGCCTCAACACTCATCGGATCGCATACATCAGTATGTATTATTTCCAGTAAGTCAGTTGCTCGCTCCATTGTTCCGGAGAACAGAGTCTGCGTCATCTTGCCCATAAGGCATGGTTCGCAAGCATCAAGTGATTCATAATCAAGTGATTCCAAAATCCCATCAGCATGGAGTTTCTTCATGCGCTTTACACCAATATGACCTAAACGGCAGTGCCACAAATAAGTTGCACTATCATTATTAACTTTGCATATTTTGGCTTCAATATTATGAATATGTGTATCACTACAATCAAGATCCAACAAATCATTTTCATTGGGTGTATGACCATAGAAGGTTTTATTCATGTAAACAGAACAACAATTATTTTCTAACTTAAATGAATAACCATATTGCAATAAACATGATCAAATCATATTCATGCTCAACGCAAACACCAAATAACACTTATTTAGGTTCAACACTAATCCCGAAAGTATAGGGAGTGTGCGATGATGATCATATCAATCTTGGAACTACTTCCAACACACATCGTCACCTCGCCCTTAACTAGTTTCTGTTCATTCTGCAACTCCAGTTTCGAGTTACTACTCTTAGCAACTGAACCAGTATCAAATGCCGAGGGGTTGCTATAAACACTAGTAAAGTACACATCAATAACATGTATATCCAATATACCTTTGTTCACTTTGCCATCCTTCTTATCCGCCAAGTATCTAGGGCAGTTCCACTTCTAGTGACCATTTCCTTTGTAGTAGAAGCACTCAGTTTCAGGCTTGGGTCTAGCTTTGGGCTTCTTCATGGGAGCAACAACTTGCTTGCTGTTCTTTTTGAAGTTCCCCTTCTTCCCTTTGCCCTTTTCTTGAAACTAGTGGTCTTGTCAACCATCAACACTTGATGCTTTTCTTGATTTCTACCTTCGTCGATTTCAGCATCACGAAGAGCTTGGGAATCGTTTCTGTTATCCCTTGCATATTATAGTTCATCACGAAGTTCTAGTAACTTGGTGATAGTGACTAGAGAACTCTGTCAATCACTATCTTATCTGGAAGATTAACTCCCACTTGATTCAAGTGATTGTAGTACTCAGATATTCTGAGCACATGCTCACTAGCTGAGCTATTCTCCTCCATCTTGTAGGCAAAGTACTTGTCAAAGGTCTCATACCTTTCGACATGGGCGTGAGTCTGAAATACTAATTTCAACTCTTGGAACATCTCATATACCCATATCAAGTAGTCATCATATCGAGCTTGCCAAACGTTCATAACGTCTACATTTGCTCCTGCAATCGGTCTGTCACCTAGCGGTGCATCAAGGACATAATTCTTCTGTGCAGCAATGAGGATAAACCTCAGATCACGAATCCAATCCGCATCATTGCTACTAACATCTTTCAACTTAGTTTTCTCTAGGAACATATCAAAAATAAAACAGGGGAGCTAAACTCGAGCTATTGATCTACAACATAGATATGCTAATACTACCAGGACTAAGTTCATGATAAATTAAAGTTTAATTAATCATATTACTTAAGAACTCCCACTTAGATAGACATCCCATGAATCATCTAAGTGATCAATGATAACCCACAAGTATAGGGGATCGCAACAGTTTTCGAGGGTAGAGTATTCAACCCAAATTTGTTGATTCGACACAAGGGGAGCCAAAGAATATTCTCAAGCATTAGCAGCTGAGTTGTCAATTCAACCACACCTGGATAACTTAGTATCTGCAGCAAGGTATTTAGTAGCAAAGTAATATGATAGTAGTGGTAACAGTAACAAAGGTAATAGTAGCAAAAGTAATATTTTTGGTGTTTTGTAGTGATTGTAACAGTAACAACGGGAAAGTAAATAAGCAAAGAACAATATGTGAAAAGCTCGTAGGCATTGGATCGGTGATGGAGAATTATGCCGGATGCGGTTCATCATGTAACAGTCATAACATAGGGTGACACAGAACTAGCTCCAATTCATCAATGTAATGTAGGCATGTATTCCGAATATAGTCATACGTGCTTATGGAAAAGAACTTGCATGACATCTTTTGTCCTACCCTCCCGTGGCAGCGGGGTCCTAATGGAAACTAAGGGATATTAAGGCCTCCTTTTAATAGAGTACGGGAACAAAGCATTAGCACATAGTGAATACATGAACTCCTCAAACTATGGTCATCACCGGGAGTGGTCCCGATTATTGTCACTTCGGGGTTGCCGGATCATAACACATAGTAGGTGACTATAGACTTGCAAGATAGGATCAAGAACTCACATATATTCATGAAAACATAATAGGTTCAGATCTGAAATCATGGCACTCGGGCCCTAGTGACAAGCATTAAGCATAGCAAAGTCATAGCAACATCAATCTCAGAACATAGTGGATACTAGGGATCAAACCCTAACAAAACTAACTCGATTACATGATAGATCTCATCCAACCCATCACCGTCCAGCAAGCCTACGCTGGAATTACTCACGCACGGCGGTGAGCATCATGAAATTGGTGATGGAGGATGGTTGATGATGACGATGGCGACGAATCCCCCTCTCCGGAGCCCCGAACGGACTCCAGATCAGCCCTCCCGAGAGGTTTTAGGGCTTGGCGGCGGCTCCGTATCGTAAAACGCGATGATTTCTTCTCCTTCATTTTTTCTCCCCGAAAGAAAATATATAGAGTTTGAGTTGAGGTCGGAGGAGCTCCAGGGGGCCCACGAGGTAGGGGGCGCCCCCCCACCCTCGTGGACAGGGTGTGGGCCCCCTGGTCTTCATCTTTTGCAACAATTTTTTATTATTTCCAAATAGACGTTCCATGGAGTTTCAGGTCATTCCGAGAACTTTTGTTTCTGCACATAAATAACACCATGGAAAGTCTACTGAAAACAGCGTCAGTCCGGGTTAGTTCCATTCAAATCATGCAATTTAGAGTCCAAAACAAGGGCAAAAGTGTTTGGAAAAGTAGACACGACGGAGACGTATCAACTCCCCCAAGCTTAAACCTTTGCTATTCCTCAAGCAATTCAGTTGACAAACTGAAAGTGATAAAGAAATTTTTTACAAACTCTGTTTGCTCTTGTTGTTGTAAATATGTAAAGCCAGCATTCATGTTTTCAGCAAAGATTATGACTAACCATATTTGCAATAACTCTCAGGTCTCATGTTTACTCATATCAATGGCATAATCAACTAGCGAGCGATAATAATAAATCTCGGATGACAACACTTTCTCAAAACAATCATAATATGATATAACAGGATGGTATCTCGCTAGCCCTTTCTGAGACCGCAAAACATAAATGCAGAGCACCCTTAAAGATCAAGGACTGACTAGACATTGTAATTCATGGTAAAAGAGATCCAGTCATAGTCATACCCAATATAAATTAATAGTAATGAATGCAAATGACAGCTGCGCTCTCCAGCTAGTGCTTTTTAATAAGAGGATGATGACTCAACATAAAAGTAAATAGATAGGCCCTTCGCAGAGGGAAGCAGGGATTTGTAGAGGTGCCAGAGCTCGGTTTTGAAATAGAGATAAATAATATTTTGAGCAGCATACTTTCATTGTCAACATAACAACCAAGAGATGGCGATATCTTCCATGCTACACACATTATAGGCGGTTCCCAAACAGAATGGTAAAGTTTATACCCCCCCTCCACCAACAAGCATCAATCCATGACTTGCTCGAAACACGAGTGTCTCCAACTAGCAACAATCCCAGGGGGAGTTTTGTTTGCAATTATTTTGATTTAGTTTGCATAAAGCATGGGACTGGGGCATCCCGGTGACCAGCCATTTTCTATTGAGTGAGGAGCGGAGTCCACTCCTCTCGAGAATAACCCGCCTAACATGGAAGATAAGGGCAGCCCTAGTTGATACATGAGCTATTCGAGCATACAAAACAGAATTTCATTTGAAGGTTTGGAGTTTGGCACATACAAATTTACTTGGAATGGCAGGTAGATACCGCATATAGGAAGGTATGGTGGACTCATATGGAATAACTTTGGGGTTTAAGGGATTGGATGCACAAGCAGTATTCCCGCTTAGTACAAGTGAAGGCTAGCAAAAGACTGGGAAGCGACCAACTAGAGAGCCACAACAGTCAGGAACATGCATTAAAATTAATAAACGTTGGATGCAAGCATGAGTAGGATATAATCCACCATGAACATAAATATCGTGAAGGCTATGTTGATTTTATTTCAACTACATGTGTGAACATGTGCCAAGTCAAGTCACTTAAATCATTCAAAGGAGGATACCACCCCACTATACCACATCACAACCATTTTAATAGCATGTTGGCACGCAAGGTAAACCATTATAACTCATAGCTAATCAAGCATGGCACGAGCAACTATGATCTCTAATTGTCATTGCAAACATGTTTATTCATAATAGGCTGAATCAGGAACGATGAACTGATCATATTTACAAAAACAAGAGAGGTCGAGTTCATACCAGCTTTTCTCATCTCAGTCAGTCCATCATATATCGTCATAATTGCCTTTCACTTGCACGACCAAACGAAGTGAATAATAATAAGAGTGCACGTGCATTGGACTAAGCTGGAATCTGCGAGCATTCAATAAACAGGAGAAGACAAGGCATTATGGGCTCTTGGTTAAATCAACAATAATGCATATAAGAGCCACTTCAACAATTTAATTATGGTCTTCTCCTATCGACTCCCAAAGAAAAGAAATAAATAAAAGCTATTTACACGGGAAAGCTCCCAACAAGCAAAAGAAGAACGGGAAATCTTTTTGGGTTTTCTTTTTAATTATTACTACTACAGCAAGAAAAGTAAACTAACTAAAAGCTACACTAATTTTTTTTGGTTTTTCTTAAAGTTTAACAAACACACAAGAAGAAAGCAAGAAAAAGGAAAGTAAACTAGCATGGATATTACAGTGAAAAAGTATGAGCACCGACATCTAGCAATGAGTGTGCGAACATAAATCTAATGTCGGTGGGAAATACGTACTCCCCCAAGCTTAGGCTTTTGGCCTAAGTTGGTTGATTGCCACGGATGGCCTAGCGGATACCTGTAGTTGTAGCCGTGGTCGTACTGAGACGAAGAGGACTCTGACTGCCACTGGCTGGCAATCATCTCCGGATCCCAAAAGTAATCAGACTGTCGTGGAGGCTCAAATTGTGGTTCCGGCTCCAGGGCTGGTGTAGGGTTCTGGTAGGCTTGAATGGCCGCCCACGGAACGAGATACAGACCTTCAGATAAATTAAACAAGGAAGGAGCAGGCAAGGTAATAGTCTCAGGGTGATGTTTATCAAAGAACAATTTGTATTTAAGCTCCCCTTCCTTATTCTTAACAATAAAATCATGCGCTCTTATAATCTAAATAAGCATTGGGCAACAAATTTTCTTCTTTCTCATAGAGCCTAATAGGTATGTTATAATGTGCAGCAAGGCGTGAAGCATAAATACCTCCAAAGATGGGGCCCTTTGTACGGTTCAAACTTAACCGTTTAGCAATAATACCGCCCATACTAACGGAGTTATCGGAATATAAACCATGGAGAAAAATGATAATATCAGGAACACTAAGGTTTCCACAGTTTCCGCGACCAATCAAGCAACGACTAGCAAATATGGCAAAGTAGCGTAAAACAGGAAAATGTATGCTAGTGATTCTTGCATCGGAAACCTTCCTAGTTTCCCCCACGGTAATGGTGTCAATAAACCTGTCCACATCTTAGCGATGTGGTTCATCTAAGGTACCCTTGAAGGGTATTTTGCAAACCTTGAAAAATTAATCTAGTGGCATCTTCTTAACAACATCATATAAATGAAACTCTATTGAAGGAGGTGATTCCTTAGGAAAATAGTAGAAGTTTTGCACAAAAGTATTGGTGAGTAAGAGATACTGATGACGTTGGTCGTGGAGGAAGTCGGTGAGGCCTGCATTCTCAGCCAATGAATAGAAATCTTCATAAATCCCGGCTTTTCTCAAGAAATCATTGGAAGGCCATTCACACGGCCGTACCTCCGCGGTGCGAGGCAAATTATATTTGGGCCTCTGTGCTTCTTCATTTTGCTTTTCCTTCGAGCTTCGGCTCGATGAGCCCCTCAAAAATCTCTTCATTATTTTCTGCAATAATCTGAAATTTTTAGTAACTTCAAACAAAAGTGAACCAACCTTAATAAAATTGATAGCAACTAGTCCTACAAGTGCCTAGAGACTATATCATGCATTAGAACTACTTGGAACCACGTAAATTTGACATGCAAGCTCAAGAACATGGTCACCTAGGCAACACAAATTTGCAATGAATAAAGCACTAGAACAAAAACTAATTGGACCAATGGAGGAGTCACATACCAAGGAACAATCTCCCCAAGCAGTTTTGTGAGAGGTGCTTTGAGCAAGGAGATCGAAAATCACAGCAAAATGAGCTAGAACTCGTGCTTGAGTTGGATATTGGTGTTTGTGGGAGGAAGAAGGAATGTGTGGGTGCAGGAATAAGTGGAGGAGGGCCACCGTGGGCCCACTAGGCAGGGGGCGCGCCGTGGGGGGTAGGGCGCGCCCTCCACCCTCGTGGCCAGGTGCTTGCCCCTCCTGCTGTGTTCTCAGTGCCAGATATTCTCAAATATTCCAGAAAAATCATATTCCATTTTCAGGGCATTTGGAGAACTTTTATTTTCGGGGTATTTTTATATTGCACAGATAAATCAGAAAACAGACAGAAAAATACTATTTTTACTTTATTTCAACTAAATAACAGAAAGTAGAAAGAGGGTACAGAAGGTTGTGCCTTCTAGTTTCATCCATCTCATGCTCATCAAAAGGAATCCACTAACAAGGTTGATCAGGTCTTGTTAATAAACTCATTCCGAATAACATGGAACCGGAGAAATTTCGAATAACACTATGTTACCTCAACGGGGATATGCACATCCCCAATAATAAGAATATCATATTTCTTCTTGACAGTAGGAAGAGGAAATTCAAAACCCCCAAATATAATCGATGGAATTTTTCCAATAGAGTTGATACTGTGGACCTGAGGTTGTTTCCTCGGAAAGTGTACCGTATGCTCATTACCATTGACATGAAAAGTGACATTGCCTTTGTTGCAATCAATAACAGCCCCTTCAGTATTTAGAAAAGGTCTTCCAAGAATAATAGACATGCTATCGTCCTCGGGAATATCAAGAATAACAAAGTCCGTTAAAATAGTAACGTTTGCAACCACAACATGCACGTCCTCACAAATACCGACAGGTATAGCAGTTGATTTATCAGCCATTTGCAAAGATATTTCAGTAGGTGTCAACTTATTCAAATCAATTCTACGATATAAAGAGAGAGGCATAACACTAACACCGGCTCCAAGATCACATAAAGCAGTTTTAACATAGTTTCTTTTAATGGAGCATGGTATAGTGGGTACTCCTGGATCTCCTAGTTTCTTTGGTATTCCACCCTTAAAAGTATAATTAGCAAGCATGGTGGAAATCTCAGCTTCCGGTATCTTTCTCTTATTTGTAACAATATCCTTCATATACTTAGCATAAGGATTCATTTTGAGCATATCAGTTAATCGCATCCGCAAAAAGATAGGTCTAATCATTTCAGCAAAGCGCTCAAAATCCTCGTCATCCTTTTTCTTGGATGGTTTGGGAGGAAAAGGCATGGGTTTCTGAACCCATGGTTCCCTTTCTTTACCATGTTTCCTGGCAACAAAGTCTCTCTTATCATAACATTGATTCTTTGATTGTGGGTTATCAAGATCAACAACAGTTTCAATTTCTACATCATTGTCATTACTAGGTTGAGCATCATCATGAACATCATCATTAACATTTTCATTAGGTTCATGTTCATTACCAGATTGTGTTTCAGCATCAAAAATAGAGATATCATTTGGATTCTCAGGTGGTTCAGCAATAGGTTCACTAGAAGCATGCAAAGTCCTATCATTTTTCTTTTTCTTCTTTTTAGAAGAACTAGGTGCATCTATATTGTTTCTCTGAGAATCTTGCTCAATTCTCTTAGGGTGGCCTTCAGGATACAAAGGTTCCCGAGTCATCTTACCAGTTCTAGTAGCCACTCTAACAGCATAATCATTTTTCTTACTATTCATTTCATTGAGCAAATCATTTTGAGCTTTAAGTACTTGTTCTACTTGAGTGGTAACCATAGAAGCATGTTTAGTAATGAGTTTAAGTTCACCTCTAACATTAGCCATATAATCACCCAAGTGTTCAAGCGTATCGGAATTGTATTTCAATTGTCTACCAAAATAAGCATTGAAGTTTTCTTGTTTGACAATAAAATTATCAAACTCTTCTAAGCATTGTCTAGCAGACTTATAGTGAGGAATATCACCTTCATCAAATCTATAGAGAGAATTTACCTTTACTACTTGTGTCGGGTTATCAAGACCATGAGGTTCTTCAGTAGGTAAAGGATTAAGATCATATGTTTCTTCAACAGGTGGTAAATTAAGACCGTGTATTTCTTCAATAGGAGGTAAATTCTTAACATCTTCAGCTTTAATCCTTTAATATCACCTTCATCAAATCTATAGAGAGAATTTACCTTTACTACTTGTGTCGGGTTATCAAGACCATGAGGTTCTTCAGTAGGTAAAGGATTAAGATCATATGTTTCTTCAACAGGTGGTAAATTAAGACCGTGTATTTCTTCAATAGGAGGTAAATTCTTAACATCTTCAGCTTTAATACCTTTTTCTTTCATAGATTTCTTTGCCTCTTGCGTATCTTCAGGACTGAGAAATAGAACACCTCTCTTCTTCGGAGTTGGTTTAGGAATAGGCTCAGGAATTGGCTCAGGAAGTGTCCAATTATTTTCATTTGTCAGCATATTATTCAATAAAATTTCAGCTTCATCCGGTGTTCTTTCCCTAAAAACAGAACCAACACAACTATCCAGGTAATCTCTGGAGGCATCGGTTAGTCCATTATAAAAGATATCAAGTATTTCATTTTTCTTGAGAGGATGATCAGGCAAAGCATTAAGTAACTTGAGAAGCCTCCCCCAAGCTTGTGGGAGACTCTCTTCTTCAATTTGCACAAAGTTGTATATTTCCCTCAAAGCAGCTTGTTTCTTATGAGCGGGGAAATATTTAGCAGAGAAGTAATAAATCATATCCTGGGGACTACGCACACAACCAGGATCAAGAGAATTAAACCATATCTTAGCATCACCCTTTAATGAGAACGGAAATATTTTAAGGATATAAAAGTAGCGAGATCTCTCATCATTAGTGAACAGGGTGGCTATATCATTTAATTTAGTAAGATGTGCCACAACGGTTTCAGATTCATAGCCATGAAAAGGATCAGATTCAACCAAAGTAATTATATCAGGATCAACAGAGAATTCATAATCCTTATCGGTAACACAGATAGGTGAAGTAGCAAAAGCAGGGTCAGGTCTCAATCTATCATTAAGAGATTGCTGATTCCATTTAGCTAATAACCTCTTGAGCTCATATCTATCTTTGCAAGCTAAAATAGTTAAAGAAGCTTCTTTATCAAAAACATAACCCTCAGGAATAACAGACAAGTCTTCATCATCATTTTCATCAATATAATCAGTTTCAATAATTCTTTCTCTCTAGCCCTAGCAATTTGTTCATCAAGAAAGTCACTAAGGGGCACAGTAGTATATATCAAGCATAGAAGTAGTCTCATCATAAGTATCATGCATAGCAGAAGTGGCATCATCAATAACATGCGACATATCAGAACGAATAGCAGAAGTAGGTTTAGGTGTCACAAGCTTACTCAAAACAGAAGGTGAATCAAGTGCAGAGCTAGATGGCAGTTCCTTACCTCCCCTCGTAGTTGAGGGATAAATTGTTGTCTTAGTGTCTTTCAAGTTCTTCATAGTGACCAGCAGATATAAATCCCAAGTGACTCAAAGAATAGAGCTATGCTCCCCGGCAATGGCGCCAGAAAATAGTCTTGATAACCCACAAGTATAGGGGATCGCAACAGTTTTCGAGGGTAGAGTATTCAACCCAAATTTATTGATTCGACACAAGGGGAGCCAAAGAATATTCTCAAGCATTAGCAGCTGAGTTGTCAATTCAACCACACCTGGATAACTTAGTATCTGCAGCAAGGTATTTAGTAGCAAAGTAATATGATAGTAGTGGTAACGGTAACAAAGGTAATAGTAGCAAAAGTAATATTTTTGGTGTTTTGTAGTGATTGTAACAGTAACAACGGGAAAGTACATAAGCAAAGAACAATATGTGAAAAGCTCGTAGGCATTGGATCGGTGATGGAGAATTATGCCGGATGCGGTTCATCATGTAACAGTCATAACATAGGGTGACACAGAACTAGCTCCAATTCATCAATGTAATGTAGGCATGTATTCCGAATATAGTCATACGTGCTTATGGAAAAGAACTTGCATGACATCTTTTGTCCTACCCTCCCGTGGCAGCGGGGTCCTAATGGAAACTAAGGGATATTAAGGCCTCCTTTTAATAGAGTACGGGAACAAAGCATTAGCACATAGTGAATACATGAACTCCTCAAACTATGGTCATCACCGGGAGTGGTCCCGATTATTGTCACTTCGGGGTTGCCGGATCATAACACATAGTAGGTGACTATAGACTTGCAAGATAGGATCAAGAACTCACATATATTCATGAAAACATAATAGGTTCAGATCTGAAATCATGGCACTCGGGCCCTAGTGACAAGCATTAAGCATAGCAAAGTCATAGCAACATCAATCTCAGAACATAGTGGATACTAGGGATCAAACCCTAACAAAACTAACTCGATTACATGATAGATCTCATCCAACCCATCACCGTCCAGCAAGCCTACGATGGAATTACTCATGCACGGCGGTGAGCATCATGAAATTGGTGATGGAGGATGGTTGATGATGACGATGGCGACGAATCCCCCTCTTCGGAGCCCCAAACGAATTCTAGATCAGCCCTCCCGAGAGGTTTTAGGGCTTGGCGGTGGCTCCGTATCGTAAAACACTATGATTTCTTCTCCTTCATTTTTTTCTCCCCGAAAGCAAATATATAGAGTTGGAGTTGAGGTCGGAGGAGCTCCAGGGGGCCCACGAGGTAGGGGGGCGCGCCCTAGGGGGGAGCGCGCCCCCACCCTCGTGGACAGGGTGTGGGCCCCCTGGTCTTCATCTTTTGCAACGATTTTTTATTATTTCCAAATAGACGTTCCGTGGAGTTTCAGGTCATTCCGAGAACTTTTGTTTCTGCACATAAATAACACCATGGAAAGTCTGCTGAAAAAGCGTCAGTCCGGGTTAGTTCCATTCAAATCATGCAAGTTAGAGTCCAAAACAAGGGAAAAGTGTTTGGAAAAGTAGATACGATGGAGACGTATCAATCACGTGATCCATTTCAACTAAACCATGTCCGATCATCACGTGAGATGGAGTAGTTTTCAATGGTGAACATCACTATGTTGATCATATCTACTATATGATTCACGCTCGACCTTTCGGTCTCAGTGTTCCGAGGCCATATCTGCATATGCTAGGCTCGTCAAGTTTAACCCGAGTATTCTACGTGTGCAAAACTGGCTTACACCCATTGTATTTGTACGTAGAGCTTATCACACCCGATCATCACGTGGTGTCTTGGCACGATGAACTTTCGCAACGGTGCATACTCAGGGAGAACACTTATACCTTGAAATTTAGTGAGAGATCATCTTATAATGCTACTGTCAATCAAAGCAGAATAAGATGCATAAAGGATAAACATCACATGCAATCAATATAAGTGATATGATATGGCCATCATCATCTTGTGCCTTTGATCTCCATCTCCAAAGTACCGTCATGATCACCATCGTCACCGGCGCGACACCTTGATCTCCATTGTAGCATCGTTGTCGTCTCGCCAACTATTGCTTCTACAACTATCGCTACCGCTTAGTGATAAAGTAAAGCAATTACATGGCGATTGCATTTCATACAATAAAGCGACAACCATATGGCTCCTGCCAGTTGCCGATAACTCGGTTACAAAACATGATCATCTCATACAATAAAATTTAGCATCATGTCTTGACCATATCACATCACAACATGCCCTGCAAAAACAACTTAGACGTCCTCTACTTTGTTGTTGCAAATTTTACGTGGCTGCTACAGGCTGAGCAAGAACCGTTTTTACCTACGCATCAAAACCACAACGATATTTTGTCAAGTTAGTGCTGTTTTAACCTTCACAAGGACCGGGCGTAGTCACACTCGATTCAACTAAAGTTGGAGAAACTGACACCCGCCAGCCACCTGTGTGCAAAGCACGTCGGTAGAACCAGTCTCGCGTAAGCGTACGCGTAATGTCGGTCCGGGCCGCTTCATCCAACAATACCGCCGAACCAAAGTATGACATGCTGGTAAGCAGTATGACTTGTATCGCCCACAACTCACTTGTGTTCTACTCGTGCATATAACATCTACGCATAAACCTGGCTCTGATGCCACTGTTGGGGAACGTAGTAATTTCAAAAAAATTCCTACGCACACGCAAGATCATGGTGATGCATAGCAACGAGAGGGGAGAGTGTTGTCCACGTACCCTCGTAGACCGAAAGAGGAAGCATTAGCACAATGCAGTTGATGTAGTCGTACGTCTTCACGATCCGACCGATCCAAGTACCGAACGCACGGCACCTCCGAGATCAGCACACGTTCAGCTCGATGACGTCCCGCGAGCTTCGATCTAGCAAAGCTTCGCCGGAGAGTTTCGTCAGCACGACTGCGTGATGACGGTGATGATGATGCTACCGACGCAGGGCTTCGCCTAAGCACCGCTACGATATGATCGAGGTGGATTATGGTGGAGGGGGGCACCGCACACGGCTGGGAGAGATCAACAGATCAACTTGTATGTCTAGAGGTGCCCCCTGCCCCCATATATAAAGGAGCAAGGGGGAGGCTGGCCGGCCCCTTGTGGGCGCGCCAGGAGGAGGAGTCCTCCTCCTAGTAGGAGTAGGACTCCCCTCTTTCCTACTCCTACTAGGAGGGGGAAAGGAAGGGGAGAGAGAGAAGGAAAGGGGGGCGCCGTCCCCCCTCTCCTAGTCCAATTCGGACCAGAGGGGGAGGGGCGCGCGTCCTGCCCTAGGCCAGCCCTCTCTCTCTCTCCACTAAGGCCTATAAGGCCCACTATTTCTCCTGGAGGGTTCCGGTAACCCTCCGGCACTCCGGTTTTCTCCAAAACCACCCGGAACACTTCCGGTGTCTGAATATAGTCGTCCAATATATTGATCTTTACGTCTCGACCATTTCGAGACTCCTCGTCATGTCCGTGATCATATCCGGGACTCTGAACTACCTTCGGTACATCAAAACACAAAAACTCATAATACCGATCGTCACCGAACTTTAAGCGTGCGGACCGTACGGGTTCGAGAACTATGTAGACATGACCGAGACACTTCCCCGGTCAATAACCAATAGCGGAACCTGGATGCTCATATTGGCTCCTACATATTCTACGAAGATCTTTATCGGTCAAACCGCATAACAACATACGTTGTTCCCTTTGTCATCGGTATGTTACTTGCCCGAGATTCGATCGTCGGTATCTCAATACCTAGTTCAATCTCGTTACCGGCAAGTCTCTTTACTCGTTCCGTAATGCATCATCCCGCAACTAACTCATTAGTCACATTGCTTGCAAGGCTTATAGTGATGTGCATTACCGAGAGGGCCCAGAGATACCTCTCCGACAATCAGAGTGACAAATCCTAGTCTTGATCTATGCCAACTCAACAAGTACCATCGGAGACACCTGTAGAGCACCTTTATAATCACCTAGTTACATTGTGATGTTTGGTAGCACACAAAGTGTTCCTCCGGTATTCGGGAGTTGCATAATCTCATAGTCATAGGAACATGTATAAGTCATGAAGAAAGCAATAGCAACATACTAAACGATCAAGTGCTAAGCTAACGGAATGGGTCAAGTCAATCACATCATTCTCTAATGATGTGATCCCGTTAATCAAATGACAACTCATGTCTATGGCTAGGAAACTTAACCATCTTTGATTCAACGAGCTAGTCAAGTAGAGGCATACTAGTGACACTCTGTTTGTCTATGTATTAACACATGTACTAAGTTTCCAGTTAATACAATTCTAGCATGAATAATAAACATTTATCATGAAATAAGGAAATAAATAATAACTTTATTATTGCCTCTAGGGCATATTTCCTTCAGTTCACGCACATGAGACCGGTTCCACCGACTAATATGCAACTAGTTTTGCATAAAGGTGGCTGGCGGGTGTCTATTTCTCCTACTTTAATTGAATCGAATTTGACTGTGGCCGGTCCTTGAAGAAGGTTAAAACATCAAATTTGATGAATCACCGTTGTGGTTTTATGCGTACGGTTCTTGCTAGTAGCCCGCAGCAGCCACGTAAAACTTGCAACAACAAAATAGAGGACGTCTAACTTGTTTTTGCAGGGCATGTTGTGATGTGATATGGTCAAGATATGATGTGATATATGTTGATGTATGAGATGATCATGTTTTGTAATATCGACAACCGGCAGGAGCCTTAGGGTTGTCTCGTTATTGTATGAAGTACAAACGCCATGTAATTGCTTTACTTTATCATTATGCGTTAGAGATAGTTGTAGAAGCAATAGTTGGCGTGACGACCTCGACGCAATGATGCTACGAGGGAGATCAAGGTGTCAAGCCAGTGATGATGGAGATCATGATGATGCTTTGGAGATGGAGACCAAAAGCACAAGATGATGATGGCCATATCATGTCACATATTTTTATTGCATATGATGTTTATCCTTTATGCATCTTATTTTGCTTAGAACGATGGTAGCATTATAAGATGATCCCTTCACTTAATTTCAACATAAAAGTGTTCTCCCTGAGTATGCACCGTTGCTACAGTTCGTTGTTTCGAGACACCACGTGATAATCGGGTGTGATAGACTCTACGTTCACATACAATGGGTGTAAGACAGTTTTGCACATGCAGAATACTTGGGTTATACTTCACGAGCCTAGCATGTACAGACATGGTATTGGAACACTGGAGACCGAAAGGTCGAACATGAGTCATATAGTAGATATGATCAACATAGAGATGTTCACCATTGATGACTACCTCATCTCACGTGATGATCGGACATGGGTTAGTTGATTTGGATCATGTATCACTTAGATAACTTGAGGGATGTTTATTTAAGTGGGAGTTCTTAAGTAATTTGATTAATTGAACTTAATTTATCATGAACTTGGTCTTAATAGTTTTTTATATCTATGTTGTAGATCAATAGCTCGCGATATTGCTCCCCTATTTTTTTGATATGTTCCTAGAGAAAACTAAGTTGAAAGATGATTGTAGCAATGATGCGGACTGGGTCCATGATCTGAGGATTATCCTCATTGCTGCATAATAGAATTATGTCCTTGATGCACCGCTAGGTGACAGACCTATTGCAGGAGCAAATGCAGACGTTATGAACGTTTTGGCAAGCTCTATATGATGACTACTTAATAGTTTAGTGCACCATACTTTATGGCTTAGAACCAGGACTTCAAAAACGTTTTGAATGCCACAGAACATATGAGATGTTCCAAGAGCTGAAATTGGTATTTCAGACTCATGGCTGTGTTGAGAGGTATGAGACCTCTGACAAGTACTTTGCCTACAAGATGGAGGAGAATAGCTCAGCCAGTGAGCATGTGCTCAGAATGTTAGGGTACTACAGTCGCTTGAATCAAGTGGGAGTTAATCTTCCAGATAAGATAGTGATTGACAGAGTTCTCTAGTCACTATCACCAAGCTACTAGAACTTCGTGATGAACTATAATATGCAAGGGATGACGAAAACAATTCCCGAGCTCTTCGAGATGCTCAAATCAGCGAAGGTAGAAATCAAGTAAGAGCATAAAGTGTTGATGGTTAAACAAGACCACTAGTTTAAGAAAAAGGGCAAGGGAAAGAAAGCGAACTTCAAGAAGAATGGCAAGCAAGTTGCTACTCCCGTGAAGAAGCCGAAAGCTGGACCCAAGCCTGAAATTGAGTGCTTCTACTGCAAAGGAAATGGTCACTGGAAGTGGAACTGCCCCAAATACTTGGAGGATAAGAAGGATGGCAAAGTGAACAAAGGTATATTTGATATACGTGTTATTGATGTTGTCGGTGTACAAAAAGAGGGGTGCGTTTTTGTACCCCTTTACCTGTGCACGGGCAGTCGGAGCCGCGCCCACGGTCACACCAAGCAGAACAAGGGAGGTGAGCCAAGGTAAGACCAAAGCCCAAGATAATGAAAGCAACGCCAAGGCCAAGACCACAAAGAGCAGAGGGACGAAGCAGGTTCCCCCGGCAAGACCCTTGCCGGGGCAGCCTCAGCAGCCCCGGCAAGATCCTTGCCGGGACGGCTCGCCCCGCACCAACAGAGCGGGCCACCCTTGAGCCCACGGTCTCCAACATCACGTTGGGCCAGGGCTCGGGAGGCACCTCCGTGGTGGCATGCAGATCTTTGTGAAGACATATTCAAGATCAGATGAGGATTAGAAGACGACGATCCTTGGCAAGATCCTTGCCGAGGAAGGCCACCAGACCCCCGGCAAGGCCCTTGCCGGGGACGACAGCGCACCACGGCAAGACCCTTGCCGGGCCACCCGGCAAGGCCCTCGCCAAGGACGCCAGCAGGGCCACCGCCAAGCCCACACCAAACAAGCTTCCACCGCCGTTCACATGCAACTGCCAGCCCAACCAGCTGGGCGGGCACCTGCATGGCGACATGCAGCTCCCAGGCCAACTCATCGAGCGCCCACGTGGCGGCATGCAGATCTTCGTGAAGGCTCCGCCACTGCGCCACCTCAGCTGCCTGCCTGCCTACATGGAACCATGCGCCTCACTGGCCAGGGCGCGTGTCGAAGCGAGGAGGAGCAGCGACGGACGGGACGGGCCTCACCCCCGTCCCCAATAAAGCAAGGGGACACCTAAGCTACGCATTAAATGCGTCTTGTCCTGTAATACGAGCGATAAGCTCAGGGCACTGTACGCCTTTCCACCTCATGTGTGCCACTGTGGCAGCCCCTTCCGACTATAAAAGGAGGCCCATGGCATACTGGAGAAGGATTCGGCTCTTTCGAACCACGCACTGACCACAGCTAGTTCGAGAGCTCAAGAACTCTCTGAAATACACCCACCAAAGCAGGACTAGGGTTTACGCATCCTCGCGGCCCGAACCTGGGTAAATGATCCTTGTGCCCTGCTCTTCTCGCAACCCCGCGCCCCGGCAACCATAGTAGGGATTCTTGTGATCCCATAGGTGTCGTTCCACACCGACATGTTTGGCGCGCCAGGTAGGGGGCGCAATTGTGAGAATCTGGTCTAGTAGTTAGCCTAGCGGTTCTTCCTCGCCATGCTTCCCAAGAAGAAGACGGCCACGACGATCAGCTCGTTGGGAGCCGAACGGCCCGTGCCGGTGCGCACGAGCAGTGGACCGGTCACGGACAGGACCCAGGCCGCGGTCTGCGAGCACCAGCATCGCCCTGGCAGTCAGAGCCTGGCGAGTGGCATCGTTCGCGCCCCAGATGACCGGCCGCACGACGCCAGATCCAAAGACGGAGCTGGGCCCCCCGCACGCGGCGCGGGGCCCTCCAGGGGTGTCGTTGTGCCACCTCCGGGCGGCGCAGCGACCTCCAAGATGCCCACGACGGCGACCACTGCGCGTTCTTCCCATGGTGTGCGCGCCGAGCAGCGTCACCACGCTAGTGGCCCTGGGCACCGCCGTGGGAAGAGCCCTGTGCATCATCCGCGGGATGAAGGGGTTCAGCATGCCCGCCGAAGCGCTGGCGAAAATGGCACGCAGCCGCTGGGTCGTAATGGAGCTCCTTCTAACATAGTTAGAAGTCGAAGCGCGCCGCGATCCACGCAGCTGTCGCCGCCGCCCACGCCAGCAGAAGCTTTGGCGCGCGCGTAGCTGCTCTCGACTTCCCTCCTGCTGCAGAGAAGCTCGACGAGTGGAGGGCCACCATCCGGAGCCTCGTCGCCGTCGCCAACAAAGACGATCCACGACCAGCGGGCCCTCGGGTCGGCGCTCCACCGAGCCACCACGTGCTGGCGCTGGGAGGACCGGGGGAGCTGCGGCCACGGTGCACTCTCCTCCTCCTCGCCAGCCGCCGCGGGCGTCTGCCCGTCGTGACGACGCTTGTGATAACATCTCTATAGCGTCGTTCGACCCGCGGACCCACCGCGACCGGCGCCAAGTTCTTCGAGAACGAGCTCACGAAGATGCTCGGACCACCATCGCGCGCCGGCGCGATATACACCACCAGTCGGACAAGCGGGCAGGACCCACTATGGACCACCCAGCACCGGGGGGCTCCGGCGGCCTACCTTACAAGGTGGGCTGCCCGGCCTTCACCCGTGAGCTGCGGCAGTTCCAGTGGTCGTCCCACCGCACGTTCAAGCCCGACGTCGGCGAGAAGTACACTGGCAAGACCGATCCGTCCGAGTTCCTCAGCATCTACACCATCGCGATGCAGGCTGCTGGAGCTCGCGACGACAAGGTGCTTGCCAACTATTTCCCGCTTGCACTGAAGCCCAATGTTATGTCCTGGTTGATGCACTTGCCGGCGGATTCCATTTCTTCTTGGTCGGATCTTTGCCATGAGTTCGTTGACGCCTTCACAGGAGGCCACCAAGTTCATGGCCAGCCAGTGATCTGCATATCATTCCCCAGAAGGAAGGGGAAACCCTGCGCAAGTACATCCAGAGATTCAGCCGGGTGCAGTACAACATCCCCGACGTTCAACCCGCCGCTGTGATCAGCGCGTTTCATCAGAACGTGCGCAACCGTAAGATGCGCGAAGAGCTGGCGATGACCAAGGTTAAGGATGTGGCCGAGCTCTACGTTCTGGCTGATAGGTGCGCCCGGGCTGAAGAGGGAAGGAAGTACCCCGGCAAAGACGCCGGTGCGGAAACCGACTCTACCGACGAAGACACCGCCACCCCGACGAAGAAGGGCCGGCGTCGCAACAGGAAATGCAAAGGCAAGGCCGTGCTTGCCGTTGAAGGATCTGACGACACCGGCGCTGCCAAGAAGGTCAACGCAGACGCCCCCGGCAAGGAGATTGCCGGGTGTGCCGCTTGCCGGGCCTTGGCGGCTACCGACAAGCCAGGAAGCTCCGGCAAGCAATATTGCAAGATCCACCGCACCAAGGGCCACGACCTCCAGAACTGCCGACAAGTCGAGCTGCTTGCTGAGAAGCAAAAAGCTGAGTACGAGAGGCGGGACGAGGAGAAGGACCTGGATGGTGCCGAGGGATCCGTCAAGAAGCATGGCGGCCAAGGAGGCCGCCGCGGCAAGGACAACCAGCAAGAGAGGCCCGCCCGGGGCCGTGACAAGAAACAAGAAGACAATGATCACGACGAGGACGACGCGTCCGGTGAGCAAGAGTTCCAGAAGGCTACGGAGGCCATGTGCGTCGATGGTGGCGCCTTGCTGCATACTTCTCCCCGCCAGCTCAAGCAGTGGGCGCGTGAGATTACAGCAGCGGAACCATCGTTCGACGCTCAGAAGCCGCTGAAGTGGTCCAGCACGCCCCTCATCTTTGACGCCGAGGACCACCCTGACCGCACAACCGCGGTCGGGTGTTTTCCATTATTGGTCTCACCAACGATACGCAACCTCAAGGTGAACAAGATGTTGGTTGACGGCGGGGCCGACCTGAACTTGATCTCGCCTGTCATGATCAAAAGACTGCAAATTCCTGATGGAGACCTCGAGGAAACGGGTACGTTTCAAGGGGTCAATCCGGGGAGGAGCCAGCCGAAGGGGAAGGTCACACTGCCCTTGACGTTTGGAGGAGAGTTAAACTACAGGACGGAGAGGATCATCTTCGACGTGGCCGAGATCCCCTTGCCCTACAACGGGATCCTCGGCCGCCCGGCACTAGCCAAGTTCATGGCGGCATCACACTACGCCTACAACATGCTAAAGATGCCCGGGCCGTTGACCATCATCTCCGTCCCCTCCGACAAGAAGGACGCGCTGATCTGCGCCGACCAACTCTACCGGGAAGCAGTTGCAGCAGCTACCGTCAAGGCACCTGCTCCTGCCGCTGGAGGCCCGAAAGGGAAGGGGAAGCCCGACAAGACCTCTCGCACCCACTCCGGAAAGCACGCCTCTTCGGAGTGCTACGCTACCGTCGAGGACGTGCCAGAGAGCTCTACCGCCAAGAGCAAGAAATCCAGAGCTGAGCCACCGCAGACCAAGAAGGTGTTCGCCAGGGAGGATGGCACAGGAGGGGCCTTCACCATAGGCTCCACCCTTGACAGCAAATAGGAAGGCGCGCTCGTCACCTTCCTGCGGGCGAATGTCAACGTGTTTGCGTGGCAAGCATCCGACATGCCCGGTGTTCCCAGGGAGGTGATTCAGCACCACCTAGCTGTCTGCCCTCATGTGCGGCCCGTCAAGCAGAAGGTCAGAAAGCAGGCTCTGGAGAGGCAGGAGTTCATCACGAAGGAGATCAGGAAGTTGGAAGCGGCAGGTTTGGTGAGAGGAGTGCTCCACCCGACGTGGTTGGCCAATCCGGTGGTGGTGCGCAAGGCGAATGGGAAGTGGAGGCTGTGTATTGATTACAGATATCAATAAGGCTTGTCCTAAGGACCCCTTCCCGTTGCCGTGCATCGACCAGATTGTTGACTCCACGGCCGGGTGTGATCTGTTATCATTCCTCGACGCCTACTCAGGCTACCACCAAATCTTCATGACAAGAGAGGATGAAGAAAAGACAACATTCATCACCCTGTGTGGTACGTATTGCTTTTTACAGATGCCTTTCGGGTTGAAGAGTGCTGGCTCGACGTTCGCAAGAGCAGTCCAAATTGGTTTTGAACCTCAGCTCCATAGAAATATGGAGGCATACATGGACGACATAGTAGTCAAAACCAAGGACGGGCCAACTCTTGTGCAAGATCTGGAAGAGACATTTGCCAACCTGCGCGAGATCAACCTCAAGCTGAACCCTGAGAAGTGTGTCTTCGGCGTTCCGTTCGGCAAGCTTCTCGGGTTCTTTGTGTCACAGCGCGGGATCGAGGCAAACCCAGACAAAATCAAGGCTATTGAGCAGATCGAGGCGCCCAAGCGGATCAAAGATGTGCGTCGGCTCATCGACTGCGTCGCCGCCATGAGCCGATTCATCTCCAAGTCCGCTGAGCGCACCCTTCCTTTCTTCAAAATCTTGAAGAAGGCGGGCCCGATGGAGTGGACCCCAGAAGCCGAGGTAGCATTGCAGGATCTGAAGAAATACCTTTCCTCCACGCCAATACTAGTTGCACCTAAACCACAAGGGCCGTTGCTGCTATATCTGGTAGCGACGAATCAAGTGGTCAGCGCTGCACTGGTGGCACAGAGGGAGGTCGACGAGGAGGCAGTGATGGTGGCACAACCAGCGGATGGCAAGCCAAAGATTCCCCCGGCAGGGCCTGGTGCCGGCAAGGCACGGCCCCCGGCAGAGTCTGATGCCACCAAGGCGGTGCCCGCGCAGTCGAGTGAGGTGGTGCAGAAGAAGAAGATGATGCAGCACCCGGTTTACTTTGTCAGCGCCCTCTTGCAGGGGGCTAGGTCGAGGTATTCCGGTGTGCAAAAATTGCTCTTCGGCCTCCTTATGGCCTCGAGGAAGCCGCGTCATTACTTCCAAGCCCATGAGATCACTGTCGTCACCCGCCTCCCGTTGCAACGGATACTACATAACCCAGATGCAACCGGAAGGATTGTGGAATGGGCCTTGGAGCTATCAAGTTTCGATTTGAAGTTTGAAAGTACCTCGACAATCCAGAGCAGAGTCTTGGCGGAGTTCATTGCAGAATGGACCTCAACGCCTGACGAAGAAATCCAGGAGACCACTCTCCCCGGCAAGGAAGCAGACCGCGACTGGATCATGTACTTTGATGGGGCTTTCTCGCTGCAAGGCGCCGGTGCCGGTGTGCTGCTCGTCGCGCCCATCGGAGAGCACCTCAAGTACGTGATCCAGATGCACTTCCCCAGGGGGATGTCCACCAACAACACTGCTGAGTACGAGGGATTGCTCGCCGGTCTCAGGATCGCGGCAGACCTCGGGGTTAAGAAACTCATCATCAGGGGTGACTCGCAGCTTGTTGTTAGGCAGGTCAACAAGGATTACCAGAGCCCATTGATGGAGGCCTACGTAGATGAGGTGAGGAAGCTGGAGGAACGCTTTGACGGTATCCAAGCGGAGCACGTCCCCCAAATGGAGAACGACATCGCCGATTACCTGTCAAAGCGTGCTGCATTCAAGCTACCTGTGGAACCAGGTACCTTTTTGCTCTGGTTAACTCAACCATCCGTCGAGCCATCAACGGGGCAGAACAAGCGGAGGAAGTCAGGTCCCGGCAAGTACTTTCCTACCGAGCCCCCTAGGGCCGCCGGCAAGGGTGCTGCCGCGGACGCTGGGCCTGCCCAAGAGCAACTGCCTCCGGCAGGGCGACAAGCCCTGGCCGTAGAGACAGCCGCTCCCATGGCGGAACAAATGCCTTTGGTCCTTGCCGTCGAGCCCCAGGCTCCGGCATGGGTGCAGCATACCGTCCAATTCCTCCAAACAGGGGAGCTTCCTGAGGAGCAGGAAGAAGCGGAGAAAGTAGCCCGTCGGTCCGCCCTGTACTAGTTCGTCGATGACGTCCTGTACAGGAGAAGGCCGAACGGTGTGAAACTAAAGTGCATCCCCCGGGAGGAAGGACTGGAGCTGTTGGTGGAGATACATGGAGGCATATGTGGCTCCCACGTAGGGTCGAGGGCCCTTGCCGGAAAGGCGTTCCGGCAAGGTTTCTTCTGGCCCACCGCCCTCCAGGATGCGACGGCACTAGTAACCAAGTGTGAAGCGTGTTAGTTCCATTCAAAGAAGCTTCATCAACCAGCTCAAGCCCTTCAAACAATCCCTCTCTCCTGGCCATTCTCGGTTTGGGGGCTCGATATACTGGGCCCTTTCCCTCGCGGCGTCGGGGGCTTTGAGTACTTGTACGTTGCAATCGACAAGTTCACGAAGTGGCCGGAAGTGGAAGCAGTGAGAAAGGTGACTGCTCAGTCAGCCGTCAAGTTCTTCAAGGTACTGGTCTGCCATTTTGGTGTGCCAAACAGAGTCATCACCGACAACGGCACACAGTTCACAAGCCACACCTTCATGCAGTACATTCAAGACCTCGGTAGCAAGGTCTGTTTTGCTTCCGTGGCGCACCCACGGAGCAACGGCCAAGCGGAGAGGGCAAACGCTGAAGTGTTGCGAGGCCTGAGAACGAAGACCTTTGACAAGCTTCACAAGAGTGGAAGGCGCTGGATTGATGAGTTGCCGGTGATTCTTTGGTCGATCAGGACGACGCCAAATCGAGCCACTAGCCAGACACCTTTTGCCCTGGTATACGGGGCAGAAGCAGTTCTCCCCACAGAACTCATATACGGGTCACCTCGAGTGCTCGCTTATGATGAGCTTGAGCAAGAGCAGTTGTGCCAAGATGACGCGACGCTCCTTGAGGAAGATCGTCTTCGGGCGGTTGTGAGAGCAGCACGCTACCAGCAAGCCTTGCACCGCTACCATAGCCGCAAGATTCATGCCCGAAGCTTTGAGGAAGGCGACTTTGATCTTCGGCGCGTTCAGTCGGCCAAGAATTCCAACAAGTTGACGCCGAAGTGGGAAGGCCCTTTATCGGAGTAATTGGCCACGGGTAGCCTAACCGACTCCCCCCGGCTCTTTGAAAAATTATCAGGCCGATCGGGCCTTCAAGCATCCAAAACACAGGGCCACCTTCCCCTGGTCGGCTATCTCACAGGCCGACTACCGGAAGGCGAGCCGACCTCAAAAATCCTTCCCGAAGATAACCATAAGATGGCCGACTCCCAGAAGCCGGCCATGAGAAGACCGACTCCCAGAAGCCGGCCACAAGATGACCGACTCCCGGAAGCCGGCCAAGATTGCACCCTCAAGGGCTACACCCACATAACGGTGATGAGACGGGGCGTGGCCACAGTACAGCCTGCCACCCCCGAATCCCGGAGCACGCATGGCCACAGTGCACTGTACGGGTCAGCCATCCCCCGTCCGGCGCGGCACTGTTGCCATGTTGACCGTGACGCCACCCACGACAGGCGCCAGTACGGCCCGCGGGCGGCGGTCCCCTTCAGCCAGAGAGACGCTCGAAGGCGGCCAGGCCTCCCCTAGTCGGCCTGGGGCGTAGCCGGCTATCTCCCTCCCTCGAAGTATGTGCATCATTAAGAAGACAAGACGAGGTAAGGCTACAGTGAGAGTCCGCCGGACGGCGGCACTGTAGCCGTGCTTACCTCAGCAAAGCCCTCGTCATCAGGGGCAAGGCTACAGTAACCAGCAGTCGGCGGGACCCCCCAGTCGGCGGGCCCCAACGGTCGGCGGAGAAGCCGGCGAACACAGACATTGACGGCTGGGACCCGGGCCCAGCCGGATTACCATTGTATCCCTGGGGGGTAGGCCTATATAAACCCCCCAGGGCACCCATGCAAAGGGTTGATCTCGGAGATAGTTTTAGACACCACGTAGAGGGAAGAGGAGAGCTAGCCTTTCCCTTCTTCCTCCTCTAGCCAAATAGCTCAAGGAGCACTTGTAGCTACTTGTGTTGATCTAGTGATCATGCGGAGACCCCGCAGAGCAGGATTAGGCGTGTTATCTCCACGGAGAGCCCCGAACCTGGGTAGCCGGCGTGCATGTCTTCGCCTTATCCCGTTTCCAGGCACCGACGATGTCTTACTGGCTCCCACAATGATGTTGGAAATATGCCCTAGAGGCAATAATAAAATGGTTATTATTGTATTTCCTTGTTCATGATAATTGTCTGTTGTTCATGCTATAATTGTATTAACTGGAAACCGTAATACATGTGTGAATACATAGACCACAACATGTCCCTAGTAAACCTCTAGTTGACTAGCTCGTTGATCAATAGATGGTTATGGTTTCCTGACCATGGACATTGGATGTCATTGATAACGGGATCACATCATTAGGAGAATGATGTGATGGACAAGACCCAATCCTAAGCATAGCACAAGATCGTGTAGTTCGTTTGCTAGAGCTTTTCTAATGTCAAGTATCATTTCCTTAGACCATGAGATTGTGCAACTCCCGGATACCGTAGGAATGCTTTGGGTGTACCAAACATCACAACGTAACTGGGTGGCTATAAAGGTGCACTACAGGTATCTCCGAAAGTGTCTGTTGGGTTGGCACGAATCGAGACTGGGATTTGTCACTCCGTATGACGGAGAGGTATCTCTGGGTCCACTCGGTAATGCATCATCATAATGAGCTCAATGTGACTAAGGAGTTAGCCACGGGATCATGCGTTACGGTACGAGTAAAGTGACTTGCCGGTAACGAGATTGAACAAGGTATTCGGATACCGACGATCGAATCTCGGGCAAGTAACGTACCGATTGACAAAGGGAATTGTATACGGGATTGATTGAATCCTCGACATCATGGTTCATCCGATGAGATCATCGTGGAACATGTGAGAGCCAACATGGGTATCCAGATCCCGCTGTTGGTTATTGACCGGAGAGTCGTCTCGGTCATGTCTGCATGTCTCCCGAACCCGTAGGGTCTACACACTTAAGGTTCGGTGACCCTAGGGTTGTAGAGATATTAGTATGCGGTAACCCGCAAGTTGTTCGGAGTCCCGAATGAGATCCCGAACATCACGAGGAGTTCCGGAATGGTCCGGAAGTAAAGATTTATATATGGGAAGTCTTGTTTTGGTCGCCGGAAAAGTTTCGCGCATTATCGGTATTGTACCGGGAGTGCCGAAAAAGGTCCGGGGGTCCACCTGCCCCGGGGGGGCCACATGGGCTGTTGGGGTGTGCGCCTTGGCCTATATGGGCCAAGGGAACCAGCCCCAAGAGGCCCATGCGCCAAGAGATAAGGGAAAGGGAGAGTCCTAAAGGGGGAACGCACCTCATAGGTGCCTTGGGGAGGATGGACTCCTCCCTGGCCGCACCCTTCCTTGGAGGAAGGGCCAAGGCTGCGCCCCCCCTCTCCCTTGCCCCTATATATATGTGGGAAGGGGAGGGCAGCAATGACCAAGCCCTGGCGCCTCCCTCTCCCTCCCGTGACACATCTCCCTCCTCCCGCAGCGCTTGGCGAAGCCCTGTTGGAATCCCGCTGCTTCCACCACCACGCCGTCGTGCTGCTGGATCTCCATCAACCTCTCCTTCCCCCTTGCTGGATCAAGAAGGAGGATACATTGCTGCTCCGTACGTGTGTTGAACGCGGAGGTGCCGTCCGTTCGGCGCTAGGATCATCGGTGATTTGGATCACGACGAGTACGACTCCATCAACCCCGTTCTCTTGAACGCTTCCGCTCACGATCTACAAGGGTATGTAGATGCACTCCTCTCTCTCGTTGCTAGATGACTCCATAGATTGATCTTGGTGATGCATAGAATTTTTTTGAATTATTGCTACGTTCCCCAACAGTGGCATCATGAGCGAGGTCTATGCGTAGATTCTATGCACGAGTAGAACACAAAGTAGTTGTGGGCGATGATTTGTTCAATTTGCTTACCGTTACTAGTCTTATCTTGATTCGGCGGCATTGTGGGATGAAGCGGCCCGGACCGACCTTACACGTACTCTTACATGAGACAGGTTCCACCGACTGACATGCACTTGATGCATAAGGTGGCTAGCGGGTGTCTGTCTCTCCCACTTTAGTTGGATCGGATTCGATGAAAAGGGTCCTTATGAAGGGTAAATAGCAATTGGCATATCACCGTTGTGGCTTTTGTGTAGGTAAGAAACGTTCTTGCTAGAAACCCATAGCAGCCACGTAAAACATGCAACAACAATTAGAGGACGTCTAACTTGTTTTTGCAGGGTATGCTATGTGATGTGATATGGCCAAAAGGATGTGATGAATTATATATGTGATGTATGAGATTGATCATGTTCTTGTAATAGGAATCACGACTTGCATGTCGATGAGTATGACAACCGGCAGGAGCCATAGGAGTTGTCTTAATTTATTGTATGACCTGCGTGTCAATGAAAACGCCATGTAATTATTTTACTTTATTGCTAACCGTTAGCCATAGTAGTAGAAGTAATAGTTGGCGAGACAACTTCATGAAGGCACGATGATGGAGATCATGGTGTCATGCCGGTGACGAAGGTGATCATGCCGCGCCTCGAAGATGAAGATCAAAAGGCGCAAGATGATATTGGCCATATCATGTCACTTTATGATTTGCATGTGATGTTTGTCATGTTTACATCTTATTTGCTTAGAACGACGGTAGCATACATAAGATGATCCCTCACTAAAATTTCAAGAGACGTGTTCCCCCTAACTATGCACCGTTGCGAAGGTTTGTTGTTTCGAAGCACCATGTGATGATCGGGTGTGATAGATTCTAACATTCGCATACAACGGGTGTAAGCCAGATTTACACACGCGAAACACTTAGGTTGACTTGACGAGCCTAGCATGTACAGACATGGCCTCGGAACACAAGAGACCGAAAGGTCGAACATGAGTCGTATAGTAGATACGATCAACATGGAGATGTTCACCGATGATGACTAGTCCGTCTCACGTGATGATCGGACACGGCCTAGTCGATTCGGATCATGTATCACTTAGATGACTAGAGGGATGTCTATCTGAGTGGGAGTTCATTAAATAATTTGATTAGATGAACTTAATTATCATGAACATAGTCAGAAGGTCTTTACAAATTATGTCATAGCTTACGCTTTATTTCTACTGTTTAAGATATGTTCCTAGAGAAAATTTAGTTGAAAGTTGACAGTAGCAATTATGCGGACTGGGTCCGTATACTGAGGATTGTCCTCATTGCTGCACAGAAGGCTTATGTCCTTAATGCACCGCTCGGTGTGTGAACCTCGAGCGTCGTCTGTAGATGTTGCGAAACATCTGACATACACGTTTTGATGACTACGTGATAGTTCAGTGCGTAATGTTGAACGGTTTAGAATTGAGGCACCGAAGACATTTTGAAACGTCGCGGAACATATGAGATGTTCCAAGAGCTGAAATTGGGATTTTAGGCTCGTGCCCACGTCAAGAGGTATGAGACCTCTGACAAGTTTCTTAAGCCTGCAAACTAAGGGAGAAAAGGTCAACCGTTGAGCATGTGCTCAGATTGTCTAAGTACTACAATCGCTTGAATCGAGTGGGAGTTAATCTTCCAGATGAGATAGTGATGGTTCTCCATAGTCACTGCCACCAAGCTATTAGAGCTTCGTGATGAACTATAACAAATCAGGGATAGATATGATGATCCTTGAGCTATTCGTGATGTTTGACACCACTAAAGTAGAAATCAAGTAGGAGCATCAATTGTTGATGGTTAGTAAAACCACTAGTTTCAAGAAGGGCACGGGCAACAAGGGATACTTCATGAAATGGCAAATCAGTTGCAGCTCTAGTGAAGAAAGCCAAGGTTGAACCCAAACCCGAGACTAAGTGCTTCTGAGATGAGGGGAACGGTCACTAAAGCAGAACTAGCCTAGATACTTCGTAGATGAGGAGGCTGGTAAGGTCGACAGAAGTATATTGGATATACATTATATTAATGTGTACTTTACTAGTACTCCTAGTAGCACCAGGGTATTAGATACTGGTTCGGTTGCTAAGTGTTGGTAACTCGAAATAAAAGGCTACGGAATAAACGGAGACTAGCTAAAGGTGAGATGACGATATGTGTTGGAAGTGCTTCCAAGGTTGATGTGATCAAGCATCGCATGCTCCCTCTACCATCGAGATTGGTGTTAAACCTAAATAATTGTTATTTGTTTTTTGCATTGAGCATAGACATGATTGGATTATGTTTATCGCAATACGGTTATTCATTTAAGGAGAATAATGGTTACACTTTTTATTTGAGTAATACCTTCAATGATCTTGCACCTAAAATAAATGGTTTATTGAATCTCGATCGTAGTGATACACATGTTCATGCCAAAAGATATAAGATAGTACCACATACTTGTGGCACTGCCACTTGAGTCATATTGGTATAAAACGCATGAAGAAGCTCCATGTTGATGGATCTTTGGACTCACTCGTTTTTGAAAAGATTGAGACATGCGAACCATGTCTATTGGTATATATGCATGAAGAAACTCCATACCGATGGATCGTTTGGACTCACTTGATTTTGAATCACTTGAGACATGCAAATCATACCACATGGGCGAGATGACTGAAAGGCCTCATTTTCATTAAGATGGAACAATAAAGCAACTTGTTGGAAGTAATACATTTTGATGTGCGCAGTCCAATGAGTGCTAAGGCATGCAGTGGATATCGTTATGTTCTTACTTCATAGATGATTTGAGTAGATGCTGAGTATATTTACTTGATGAAACACAAGTCTGAATTATTGAAAGGTTCAAGTAATTTCAGAGTGAAGTTGAAGATTGTCGTGACAAGAGGATAAAATGTCTGTGATATGATCATAGAGATGAATATCTGAGTTACGAGTTTGGCACACAATTAAGAAATTGTGGAAATTGTTTCACGACTAATACCGCCTGGAACACCATAGTGTGATGGTGTGTCCGAACATCATAACTGCACCCTATTGGATATGGTGCATACCATGATGTCTCTTATCGAATTACACTATCGTTTATGGGTTAGGCATTAGAGACAACCGCATTCACTTTAAATAGGGCACCACGCAATTCCGTTGAGACGACACCGTACGAACTATGGTTTAGAGAAACCTAAGCTGTCGTTTCTTAAAAGTTCGGGGCTGCGACGCTTATGTGAAAAAGTTTCAGGCTGATAAGCTCGAACCCAAAGCGGAAAAATGCATCTTCATAGAATACCCAAAACAGTTGGGTATACCTCCTATTTCAGATCTGGAAGCAAAAGTGATTGTTTCTAGAAACGGGTCCTTTCTCGAGGAAAAGTTTCTCTCGAAAGAATTGAGTGGGAGGATGGTGGAGACTTGATGAGGTCATTGAACCGTCACTTCAACTAGTGTGTAGCAGGGCACAGGAAGTTGTTCCTGTGGCACCTACACCAATTGAAGTGGAAGCTTATGATAGTGATCATGAAACTTCGGATCAAGTCACTACCAAACCTCCTAGGACGACAAGGATGCGTACTACTTCAGAGTGGTACGTAATCCTGTCTTGGAAGTCATGTTTCTAGACAACAATGAACCTACGAGCTATGGAGAAGTGATGGTGGGCCCGGATTCCGACGAATGGCTCGAGGCCATAAAATCCGAGAGAGGATCCATGTATAAAAACAAAGTGTAGACTTTGGAAGAACTACTTGATGGTCGTAAGGCTGTTGGGTGCAGATGGATTTTAAAAGGAAGACAAACAATGATGGTAAGTGTCACCATTAAGAAAGCTCGACTTGTCGTTAAGATGTTTTCCGGCAAGTTCAAGGAGTTGACTGCGATGAGACTTTATCACTCATAGCGATGCTAAGAGTCTGTTGGAATTATATTAGCAGTTACTGCATTATTTATGAAATCTTGCAGATAGGATGTCAAAACATTGTTTCCTCAATGATTTTCTTGAGGAAAGGTTGTATGTGATACAACCAGAAGGTTTTGTCAATCCTGAAAGATGCTAACAAGTATGCAAAGCTCCAGCAATCCTTCTAAGGATTGGAGTAAGCATCTCGGAGTTGGAATGTACGCTTTGATGAGATGATCAATGATTTTGGGTTTATACAAAGTTCATGAGAAACTTGTATTTCCAAAGAAGTGAGTGGGAGCACTATAGAATTTTTGATGAGTATATGTTGTTAACATATTGTTGATCAGAAATGATGTAGAATTTCTGGAAAGCATCCAGGGTTATTTGAAAAGTGTTTTTAATGGAAAACCTGGATTAAGCTACTTGAACATTGAGCATCAAGATCTATAAGGATAGATCAAAAAAGCTTAATAGTACTTTCAAATGAATACATACCGTGACAAGATTTTGAAGGAGTTCAAAATAGATCAGCAAAGAAGGAGTTCTTGGCTGTGTTACAAGGTGTGAGTATTGAGTAAGACTCAAGACCTGACCATGGCAGAAGAAAGAGAAAGGACGAAGTTCGTCCCCTATGCTTTAGACGTAGGCTCTACAATATGCTATGCTGTGTAACGCACCTGAAGTGTGCCTTGCCATGAGTTAGTCAAGGGGTACAATAGTGATCCAGGAAGGGATCAAATGACAACGGTCGAACTTATCCTTAGTATCTAGTGGACTAAGGAATTTTCTCGATTATGGAGGTGGAAAGGGGGTTCGTCGTAAAGGGTTACGTCGATGCAAACTTTGACACTAATCCGGATGACTCTGAGTAGTGAACCGGATTTGTATAGTAGAGCAGTTATTTGGAATAGCTCCAAGTAGCGCGTGGTAGTTGCATCTACAAGATGACATAGAGATTTGTAAAGCACACATGGATCTGAATGTTGCAGACCCGTTGACTAAAACCTCTCTCGTAAGCATAACATGATCAAACCCTAGAACTCATTGAGTGTTAATCACATGGTGATGTGAACTAGATTATTGACTCTAGTAAACTCTTGGGTATTAGTCACATGGCGATGTGAACTTTGAGTGTTAATCACATGGTGATGTGAACTAGATTATTGACTCTAGTGCAAGTGGGAGACTGTTGGAAATATGCCCTAGAGGCAATAATAAAATGGTTATTATTATATTTCATTGTTCATGATAATTGCCTATTGTTCATGCTATAATTGTATTAACTGGAAACCGTAATACATGTGTGAATACATAGACCACAACATGTCCCTAGTAAGCCTCTAGTTGACTAGCTCGTTGATCAATAGATGGTTATGGTTTCCTGACCATGGACATTGGATGTCATTGATAATGGGATCACATCATTAGGAGAATGATGTGATGGACAAGACCCAATCCTAAGCATAGCACAAGATCGTGTAGTTCGTTTGCTAGAGCTTTTCTAATGTCAAGTATCATTTACTTAGACCATGAGATTGTGCAACTCCTGGATGCCGTAGGAATGCTTTGGGTGTACCAAACGTCACAACGTAACTGGGTGGCTATAAAGGTGCACTACAGGTATCTCCGAAAGTGTCTGTTGGGTTGGCACGAATCGAGACTGGGATTTGTCACTCCGTATGACGGAGAGGTATCTCTGGGTCCACTCGGTAATGCATCATCATAATGAGCTCAATGTGACTAAGGAGTTAGCCACGGGATCATGCGTTACGGTACGAGTAAAGTGACTTGCCGGTAACGAGATTGAACAAGGTATTCGGATACCGACGATCGAATCTCGGGCAAGTAACGTACCGATTGACAAAGGGAATTGTATACGGGATTGATTGAATCCTCGACATCATGGTTCATCCGATGAGATCATCGTGGAACATGTGAGAGCCAACATGGGTATCCAGATCCCGCTGTTGGTTATTGACCGGAGAGTCGTCTCGGTCATGTCTGCATGTCTCCCGAACCCGTAGGGTCTACACACTTAAGGTTCGGTGACCCTAGGGTTGTAGAGATATTAGTATGCGGTAACCCGCAAGTTGTTCGAAGTCCCGAATGAGATCCCGAACATCACGAGGAGTTCCGGAATGGTCCGGAAGTAAAGATTTATATATGGGAAGTCTTGTTTTGGTCGCCGGAAAAGTTTCGCGCATTATCGGTATTGTACCGGGAGTGCCGAAAAAGGTCCGGGGGTCCACCAGGGGTCCACCTGCCCCGGGGGGGCCACATGGGCTGTAGGGGTGTGCGCCTTGGCCTATATGGGCCAAGGGAACCAGCCTCACGAGGCCCATGCGCCAAGAGATAAGGGAAAGGGAGAGTCCTAAAGGGGGAAGGCACCTCCTAGGTGCCTTGGGGAGGATGGACTCCTCCCTGGCCGCATCCTTCCTTGGAGGAAGGGCCAAGGCTGCGCCCCCCCTCTCCCTTGCCCCTATATATATGTGGGAAGGGGAGGGCAGCAATGACCAAGCCCTGGCGCCTCCCTCTCCCTCCCGTGACACATCTCCCTCCTCCCGTAGCGCTTGGCGAAGCCCTGTTGGAATCCCGCTGCTTCCACCACCACGCCGTCGTGCTGCTGGATCTCCATCAACCTCTCCTCCCCCCTTGCTGGATCAAGAAGGAGGAGACGTCGCTGCTCCGTACGTGTGTTGAACGCGGAGGTGCCGTCCGTTCGGCGCTAGGATCATCGGTGATTTGGATCACGACGAGTACGACTCCATCAACCCCGTTCTCTTGAACGCTTCCGCTCACGATCTACAAGGGTATGTAGATGCACTCCTCTCTCTCGTTGCTAGATGACTCCATAGATTGATCTTGGTGATGCGTTGAAAATTTTGAATTATTGCTACGTTCCCCAACAAATGATAAGCCACCCGTTGGCATATGTCGCACCTACCACCCGACATTTGGCGCCCACCGTGGGGCCAGGTGCACCGTCGTCCGGAGACCTATTCTGGACGGGAACCCTTTTCCTCCCCCGCGAGCGTAGCCAGCCCGCTACGCCCGATGGCGCTTGCCCCGACGCGCTGCAAGGCGTCGACGACGCCTGCGCGGCGAGCTGCCTCGCCGATCTTCTTGGCGAAGCTCGTATCTCCGACGAGCCTGCGTCCGACGCAGGCACAGACTGCCTCGTCAGCCTCCTCGACCAGCTTCACGTCTCCAGCGAGCTTGCTGTGGACTTGGAGTTGGTCGGCTCCGCCGACCCGATGCTGGTCGACTCCGACACGGCATCGCTTGACGCCTTCCCCACCGACGTGGTGATCATCGACGACCCTCTCCCTCGAGCCGACAGTGGCAGCAGCGCTGTCACTGAGGTGCTGGTCATCAGCCACGGCGCCGTCTCAGGCGAGAACGCCCTACAAGCGGCGCTGCACGACTTGTCCGTCCCCATCCCGGCCGACGCCGACGCCGAAACACTGGAGGCACGCCGCCTCGCCCTCATCACGGAGGGACAGAAGATAGCATCCATGAGACGCCTCACTGAGGCTCACCAGCGCGAAGTCGACCGCGCCGCCTTCGGTACGCCGCCTCCTGGCGGGCCGAGCCGAGCCGGCATCATCGAGAAGTGCGGCGCGGCCATCGCCGGCATGCTGGGGGCAGACCGCCCAGTCTACGCCATGCCACTCGAGAACCTACGTGCCGCTCAGGCGGCCGTAGACGAGCTGAACGGGCTGGGGGCCGATGAGCTCCCCTACATGACTAGATGCATCCAGCAGCTGATCGACGCGGCCGCAAAGCGGCATGAAGCCGGCGCCCGCGCCAAAAGCCCTCCCCCACGCCGAGAGCACGGCGCGACATCCCGGACACCGACTACAAGCGGCGCCCGCGCAAGAAAAGACAAGGAGCCGGCTGCTAGCCGCAGTCGGACTCGGCTCGCCATTGAGCGCGACGCAGAAGGCCGCCCCCGAGCTATGGAACGACAAGGCAATCCGCCTCCTCCCCAGCCTCGTGGGGAGAGATATCCCACCCCGCCGCCTGTCACGCATCCGACTCTCGGCGGCCGACTAGGCCACCGCGAAGGAGTCGGCGAGAATGACGCCCGCCACCGGATCGACCGCCTGGCGCGATCCCTGGTGCTAGAAGAAGAAGATGATGTCGGCCCGCCTTGCTTTGGCCCCCGCATCCACGACGAGCCCTTCCCCAAAGGGTTCTCACTCCCAAGAGACACGCCAAAATACAACGGCTCTGTGAAGCCGGAAGACTGGTTGATCGACTACTCCACCGCAGTCAGCATAGCAAACGGCAAAAGGCGCGTTGCCGTGAAGTACGTCCCGCTCATGCTTCAAGGCACGGCACGCACCTGGTTGAACAGCCTCAAGCCCTACAACGTCAACAGCTGGCTTGACTTCACGGAAGTCTTCATCCACAACTTCACCAGCACATACAAGCGGCCTCCCAAGCCCTGCCAGCTCTCCTTATGCGTCCAAGGGCCCAGCGAATCAACTCGCGACTACCTCACGCGTTGGGCCGAACTCCGCAACTCCTGTGAGGGGGTGCACGAGGTTCAAGCCATAGAGTACTTCACCACCGGGTGCCGAGAGGGCACCCTCCTCAAGCACCGACTCCTCTGCGACGAGCCGACTACCCTCGACGAGCTGCTGATCATAGCAGACAAGTACGCCACGGCCGACTCCTCGATGAAGACCGAGCTTCGAGTGGACGCCTTTGGAAAGGTGCTCGCTCCGGCTCCCAAGACGCCGGCTGGTGACTCCAACCGATGCCCTTACCAGAACGATAACAAGCGCAAGGACAATATGCCACCTTCCACCAGTCGGCAAGTAGCCACCGTCGAAGACGAACAGCCCGAAGAGCGGCCCGCGCCCAAGAAGCAGAAGGGCGGCAGGCCGGCTTGGCAGCCAGCTTTCTCCTACGAGCAAACCCTTGACGCCCCCTGCAAGTTCCACAGCGGCGCGAAGCCGTCCAACCACACGACCCGGAAGTGCCATTGGCTCACGCGGATCTCCAAGGGCGAAGGGCTGCTGCCGCCTCCACCTCCTGGCCCGCCGCCTCCAGCCCCTCAACAGCCGGCTGTTCGACCAGCAGTCGGAGCCATTCAAGATGAGTTCCCAGATGAGCACGCCGCCTACGTCGTCTTCACATGCCAAATTGAAGACAAGCGCAGTCGGCGCCGACAGCACCAAGAAGTCAACGCAGTCGCCTCCAACAACCCCGAGTTTATGCATTGGTCTGAGAAGCCTATCAGCTGGAGCCAGGCCGATCACCCAGAGGTGATGCCGTCTCCCGGCTCTTACGCAATGGTGTTGGACGCCACCCTCGCGATAGAGAGGCGAGCTGCCCGTTTCTCCCGTGTGCTGATTGACGGTGGAAGTAGCATCAACATACTGTACCGCGACACCATGGAGAAGTTGAACCTCAAGACGAAGCAACTCATGCCAAGCCGGACTGTGTTTCATGGCATCGTACCTGGCCTGTCCTGTTCCCCAATCGGCAAGATCAAGATGGATGTTCTCTTCGGAGACAAGGATCACTTCCGCCGAGAAGCGATCTGGTTTGAAGTAGTGGATCTAGAGAGCCCTTACCACACATTGCTTGGCCGACCTGCCCTGGCCAAGTTCATGGTTGTGCCCCACTACGCCTACCTCAAGATGAAGATGCCGAGTTCAAAGGGGATCATCACCATAGCCGGAGACTACAAGAAATCCACCGAGTGTGCTGCAGCCAGCAGCCGGCTGGCCGAGTCCCTCGTGATTGCTGAAGAGAAGAAGATGCTGGACCGAGTCGTGGCCATGGCCGGCAAGCAGCCGGCCCTGTCCCCTAACCCCAAGGAATATGATGCTCAAGGCTCCTTCCAGCCGGCCAAGGAAACAAAGGAGATACCTCTGGACCCGGAGAACCCGGAGAGGTTTGCTGTCATTGGTGCAAACCTGGACAACAAATAGGAAGGCGAGCTCGTCGACTTCCTCCGTGAGAACAGGGACATCTTTGCATGGTCCCCAAAGGACATGCCGGGTGTTCCGAAGGATTTCGCCGAGCACAAGCTACACGTCCGAGCGGACGCAAAACCAGTCAAGCAACCTCTCCGCCGACTGTCGGAGGAGAAGATAAGGATCGTAGGAGAAGAGATAGCCCGGCTCCTGGCAGCCGGCTTCATTATGGAGGTGCTTTTTCCAGAATGGCTTGCCAACCCGGTCCTGGTGTTGAAGAAAAACAATAAATGGCGTATGTGTATAGATTACACCAGCCTCAACAAAGCCTGCCCCAAAGATCCATTTGCCTTACCACGAATCGATCAAGTGATAGACTCCACAGCCGAATGCGAGCTGTTGAGTTTCTTGGATGCTTACTTAGGCTACCACCAGATCAAGTTGGATCCAGCCGACCGCCTGAAGACCGCCTTCATCACACCATTCAGAGCTTTCTGCTACCTGACTATGACATTCGACTTGAGAAATGCCGGTGCCACTTTTCAGCGTTGCATGCAGAAATGCCTCCTCAAGCAACTCGGCAGAAATGCCCATGCCTATGTAGACGATATTGTGGTGAAGACGGAGAAGCGCGGCACCCTGCTGGAAGACCTCAGAGAGACATTTGCCAACTTGCGCCAGTTTCAGATCAAGCTCAACCCCGAGAAATGCGTGTTTGGAGTACCAGCCGGCTAGCTTCTAGGCTTTTTGGTCTCCGAACGCGGCATCGAGTGCAACCCAGTGAAGATCAAGGCCATAGAAAGAATGGAGATTCCTACCAAGCTGCGAGACGTTCAGAAGTTTACCGCGTACCTGGCCTCCCTAAACTGCTTTATCAGCCGGCTAGGAGAGAAGGCTCTCCCCCTGTACCGACTCATGAAGAAATCCACCCACTTCGAGTGGAACGACCAAGCAGACCAAGGTTTCCACGAGTTGAAGAAGATGCTGACCACACCGCCTGTCCTGGCAGCGCCGACTGAGAAAGAACCCATGCTCCTTTACATTGCTGCGACTAGTCGAGTGGTTAGTACAGTTATCATGGTCCAACGCCCAGAAGAAGGTCGGGCTCAGTTAGTCCAGAGGCCGGTATATTATTTGAGCGAAGTACTGTCCACCTCGAAGCAAAACTACCCGCACTACCAAAAGATGTGCTATGGAGTGTACTTTGCCGCCAAGAAGCTGAAGCCCTACTTTCAAGAGCATCCCATCACGGTCATATGTGCCCCGCTTGCCGAGATCATAGGCAGTCGAGATGCATCCGGCCGGGTGGCTAAGTGGGCCATTGCGCTGGCTCCTTATACGATCTTCTACCAGCCCCGCACCGCCATCAAGTCCCAAGCATTGGCCGACTTCCTTGTCGATTGGGCCGAGACCCAGTGCCTACCGCCGGCTCCCGACTCCACTCATTGGCGGATGCACTTCGACGGATCCAAGATGCGCACCGGCTTGGGAGCCGGCATCGTCCTCACCTCTCCCAAGGGCGACAAACTCAGATACACACTGCAAATTCATTTTGCCGCCTCCAACAATGTGGCCGAGTACGAGGCGCTCATACACAGGCTCCGGCTAGCCAAAGAACTCGGCATACGCCGGATCCTGTGCTATGGCGACTCGGATTTGGTAGTCCAGCAGTCATCCGGCGACTGGGATGCCAAGGATGCAAACATGGCGAGCTATCGATTCCTCGTCCAGCAAATCAACGGATACTTTGAAGGATGCGAGTTCCTCCACGTGCCACGGGCCGACAACGAGCAAGCAGATGCCCTGGCACGGATCGGCTCCACCCGACAAGCTATACCAACCGGCGTCTCTCTCCAACGCCTCCTCAAACCGTCTATCAAGCCGTCTCCAGAATCAGACTCCATCTTCGTACCGCCTGCCCCTGATGCAGTCGGATCCGACTTGGGGAACCCAACAGGCGGCTCGGGTACTTCGACAGGCGGCCCGGGGACTGCCGTAGTTGCACCCGGCTCAGGGACTTCAGAACCCGGCCCGGGGACTGCAGCAGTCGGCCCGGGGACTGCAACGACACAACAGGCGGTGGCCGACTCCAACTCTTCACCACCCAACCCACCCACCCGGGTCACAGTAGCCGTATTGACAATAGAAGAAGTCACAGCTCCATCATGGGCCCAGCCCATCCTATACTTCCTAGTAAACAGAGAGCTGCCGACTGATGAGATCTCGGCAAGACTAGTTCAACGCCGAGCCGGAGCATACACAATAATAAACAGAGAACTTGTTAAGCGTAGCGTCACTGGAGTCTTCCAGCGCTGCGTCGAGCCGGAGAAGGGCATAGCAATCCTCAAGGATATCCACCAAGGTGAATGCGGCCACCACACGGCCTCAAGATCACTTGTCGCCAAAGCTTTCCGCCATGGTTTCTTCTGGCCGACTGCTTTGGAAGACGCCAAGGAATTAGTCAAATGCTGCAAAGGGTGCCAAGTCTTCAGCTCCAAGCAACACCTGCCGGCTTCTGCACTCAAGACCATCCCCCTCACCTGGCCCTTTGCCGTCTGGGGGCTGGACATGGTGGGCCCATTCAAGACGGCACGCGGCGACATGACACATCTGCTTGTCGCCGTGGACAAATTCACCAAGTGGATTGAAGCGAAGCCAATCAAGAAGCTGAACGGGCCGACTGCCGTGACATTCATCGCAGATATCACCACCCGGTATGGAATACCACACAACATCATCACCGACAACGGCACGAATTTTGCCAAGGGAGCACTGGCACGTTTCTGCGTGACACAGGGCATCCGACTAGACTTAGCGTCCGTTGCCCCCCCGCAGTCAAACGGCCAGGTCGAGCGAGCAAACGGCCTCATCCTCTCCGGCATCAAGCCCCGACTGGTCGTACCACTGGAGCGTTCGGCCGGCTACTGGCTCGATGAGCTGCCGGCTGTCCTCTGGAGTCTGCGTACTACCCCGAACAAGTCAACCGGCTTCACTCCTTTCTTCCTTGTATATGGTGCCGAGGCTGTCATCCCAACTGACATCGAGTTCGACTCGCCTCGGGTCACCATGTACATAGAGGCAGAGGCCAAGGAAGCGCGAGAAGACGGTGTCGACCTGCTGGAAGAGAGCCGGCTGTTAGCACTCAGCCGGTCCGCCATCTACCAGCAGGGTTTGCGCCGTTACCACAACCGGAAGGTCAAGCCAAGATCCTTCCAAGAAGGCGATCTTGTGCTCCGGCTGATCCAGCGAACAGCCGGCCAGCACAAGCTCTCGGCCCCTTGGGAAGGCCCATTCGTCATCAGCAAGGCCCTAGGCAACGACTCCTACTACTTGATCGACGCATAGAAGCTGAAGGCACGCAAGAGGGATGATTCTGGCAAGGAGTCGGAACGACCATGGAACGCCAATCTCCTGAGAAGATTTTACAGTTAAAAGCAGTATGTACCACGCTACCTTTTGTATTAACTACAAGACAACGGGCCCCCCGAAGCGCACTCGGGGACTACCCTCTTTTATCTATGAATGACGAGTGTCATACCTATGAATGTACTATTACATTTGATTTTCTATCTGGCACCGGGTTCGACCAGTCGGCCCGGGGACTTGCCGCCTTGAGTTATATTAAAGTTCTACCTGCAGTCAGACAAGTAGTGTGCCGGCACCCGAGCCCTCTCTTATTGAAAGTCGCAGCTCGAAGAACCGATTGTTCGACTGGCAAGAGCCAAAGGCAGGAAAGGCTGCCCACACGAAAAACGGCTAAGGACTAACGAACCTATATAACACAAGCCGGCCTCCCACCACACCTACCGGCTGTTAGAACAGCCGGCTGGCCGACTTCCCATTCACTTTGCTACAATCCAGGAAAGCTAGAGTACTTGCCCTCCCAACCGGCCAAGCACTTCTCCAGCCACAGACAGTAGAGCAGCTGTCTGGCTGGGAAGGCGGCGACCAAGGGGGGGCGACAAAGGAAACAGCCAAAGGATGAAAAGCAAGAACAATGGGAAGCCAAACACATGCATGATTATATTTACACAAAAGGCCTTTAACAGGCCGGCAGTCAATATAATTTGAATACACCCCCAGTGGGTGGAACTGCGCAAACTTAACAAAATATTGTTCGAAGAGCAATAAACAGGAAAGCAAAGGCGGCGGATCAGACTAAAGGCGCAACAGGCAAGCCGGGCTGGTCGGTGGAGACGGCAGTGCCGACTGGAGGAGTGGCCGGCTGGCGAGTCTCGGCTTGATCATCATCGGCTGCAGGCGGCGCGCTCGCACGCGCCTCGTTGCTGGAAGCACGATCAAGTTGAGGCTGGCCGGTTGCTCCACCGGCTGGCACGGCGTCTTCACCATCCTCTCCCTCCTCCTCTTCGCCCTCATCGCTGGAGTCGATCTCCTCCGCCGAGTCCTCACCATCCGCCGGGTTCAGCCCGAACCACTCCTCCGGCTGAGCAACGCCGTTATCATCCACCTCAGGAGCAAAAGCGCGGCGCTGGTGTCGATGTAGTCGGCGATTGCCGAGGCGCGCTGGATGATATCCGGCCGCACCGCCTCCAACTCCTCGTCGGCCTCCTGCCGCCAGGTGGCCAGCTGGTCCAAGCTCAACTCGGGATACCAGGCTTTGACGAACTCCAGCACCCGCCTGGCGCCTGACCGAGCTGCAGAAGCCTTCCAGGCCTCGAAGCGGCCAACCGCTACCTCCAGCCAGTCGGCAGTCGAATTAGGGGTACGGGGAATCACCTCGCCGGGCCAGAGGGCGGCCAGCACTTGCGCCCCAACGCACTAAAGACGACGGAGCATGCGGTGAGCCGGCTGGAGGCGGGCTTGGATCGCCAGAAGCTGCTCCTCAAGCGACCGACGAGCATTCGGTGCGATCTCCACACCGGCTTGCCTTCGTGCCTCGTGGTGGGCCTCGACGACCTGGTTGGCGGCGGTAGAGTAACTAGGCAAGTACTCTGCACAAGAAAGAAATAAAGATAAAAAACACAAAGTCAGAGAATGGACCAAATGGCAAGCGGCAAGAAAGAAACGAAGAAGAAGGCGGCCTACCGTCAACCAAGTCTTCGATCTGGCCGTAGCCGCTGATCAGCGACTGCCTTGCCTCAGCCCAGCTCACTGCCTCGGTCTCGTACTCAGCCTGGAGGGCGGCCTCGCTGTCCTGCACCGCCTTCAGGGCAGCCTTGTGGCTCTCCTCCTGGTCGGCCAGCCTCTTGACCTAGCGGTCACGCTCCTGAACCAAGGCGTCGAACTCGGCTTCCTTGGCGCGAAGGGCGGTCTGGGTCCCACCCAGCTGCTCCCTCAGGCTGGCATTGGCCTCTGCAGATATGGCAAAGAAGAAAAAAGCAATAAGAAAGAAGTCGCCAGGAAAGATCCGACCCGACTGCTCAGCAGTCGGCCCGAATCTCGGGGACTACACCCAGTGGGTGCGCTGACGCGCCCCCACGTGAGATAAAAGATGAAGCACTTACTCCGGCTCTCAGTTAGATCAGTGGTCTTCTGGGTCAGCTCCCGTGCCTGGGAGTTGAAGGCAGCCGCGCGGAGGTTGTGGTAGTCCTGCAAGTCGGACAGAGAAGCGAACAAGAGCAAGATAAGCAATCAAAGTCTACTAAGAAGTTCCAAGCTGCCTGCTCAGCAGCCGACTCGGAACTCGGGGACTACACCCAGTGGGTGCGCTGACGCGCCCCCACGGAAGAAATCAAGATCAAGAAACAGAAAAGCGGGAAGACTCACCCGAATGGCCGCCCGTGTCGCGAGGAACTCGTCATTGTACTACCTCAGCACGGCGGCCTGGGACTGAAGCCGGTTCCGGACTTCTTGCGCCGCCACGTTCACCACGGCCGTCCCACCACCCGGCGTTCACCCCGAGCTGGCGCTGGCTGTCTCCAGATCCTGGGTCGACGAGCTAGAGCCCGCGGCCTTCTGCGGGTCCGGCGCCGAAGTCGCCTTCCCCGCGCGCTGGCGTGATGGCGACCGGACCACCAAGTCCGTCCTCGCAGCCGGCTCACCTCCAGCCGGCCGCACGGGCGGCGCGTCAAGCCGGCTGCCTCGGTCCGCCCTAGTCGGCGATGGCGGTGCCGCCTCCCTCTCCCGGATGACGACGTCGTCCTCCTCCCTCTCAATCCCCGGCAGGTCACCACCAGCTTCCTCCGGCGGGGGCTCCGGAATCTCGGGCGCCACGGCGCGCAGGGGGGTGACAAGCAAGGCCCCCGCCGCTGCTGCTACGGCTGCAACCTCCGCCTGAGCCTTGGCCGCCGCGTCGGCTTGTGCCTTCGCCGACTCCTCCGCCATCTCCTGCGCAGCCTAGGCAGCGGCCGCCCTCAGCTCCTCCGCCTCCCGCTCCTCCTGCGCCTCCCGCGCGTTCCGCTCCGTTGGCGCTTGAAGCTCGGCACGGGGGTCCACGCGGCGGGTGCTTGCGGATCCTCCCGCCAATCCAACCACGGAGGTGGCAGCGATCCGCTCAAGAGAGAGCGGAGCCCTCTTTGATAAGTCAAGACAAGGATTCAGAAATCGACAAGAAAAGAAGAAGGAATATGCAAGAGAATCGACACTTACGCCGAAACCTTTTGCGGCTGCTTCACCACCTTGCGGAAGCGGGCCGCCTTCGCGGCCGCCTCATCCCGCCTGGTCACCATCGCCCCGCTCTCGGGCTTCTTCAGCCGACTGCCGAACAAGCCCGATGCGGCCCGGCGCTTCTGCGCGCCGCCTCGAGCAGGCGGCGCGGCAGATGAACCCGCGCCATGGTCGGACGTCGGCTGGTGGCGCGGGACGATTTCCACCTCGTCTTCTTCTGGCCAGTCGTCGAAGCTGGCTCCAAGCACGGAGCCGCCTGCTTGTCCGCCTCATGCCTGGGTGTTGTCGTCCATAGCGGTCGCCCCCAAGTCGGGGTCCTCCAAGTCATGCTCCGCCCGGTCGGGGAGAAATTGGCGATCCGCCCCCGCTGTCCCAGCCGCAGGTCGAAGGAGAGGGCTCTGCCAAGACAAGCCGACTGGTCAGAGTCGGCCAAGAAAAACTTGGTGACAAAATTAAAAGAAGAGAAGATAAAGAAAGCATACCATAGGCGGGAGATTGGCACTGGAGTACGGCTCCTTGCGAAACTGCCACTCTGCGGAGAGCTTCCAGTTCGCAAGATAGTTCACCATGTGAGCTACCTCGTCATGAGGCATCTCCTTGGTGCACATCCGACTCGGATCGAGTTGGCCGCTCATTTGACAGATCAAATGAGGGCGGCCTTGAAGTGGGAGCACCCGGCGCACCACGAAGGCGGCCAGCAGGTCGGGCCCAGTCAGGCCCTCCGACTGGATCATTACCCGGAGTCAGGCGACGGCGGCGGCTCCAGCCGGCGACAGCGTCCTGGCCCGATAGGACCACTGGGGCCGCCTCCCAGCCGGCGGGCCGGCTACGTAAGCCGGCAAATTGACGTAGTCGCCTTGCGGGGCGACGTTCTTCACGTAGAAGTACGATTTCTGCCAGAGTTTCACCGACTGGATCAGCGTGATGGCAGGGAAGGGGTTGTCGGCTGCCGGCCTCTGCACCGCGATGAAGGCGCCGCTCTGAGCCGGCACGCCCTGCACGCGGGTGCCGAGCTTGGATCAGAAGAATTCCCCCCAGAGCTCGAGGGTGGGAAGGACGCCGAGGAAGCCCTCGCATAGAGTGACGAAGGCGGCCAGCAGCACCACCGTGTTTGGAGTGAGGTGGTGCGGCTGGAGGTGGTAGAATTCGAGGAAGAAGCGGAAGAAGGCACTCGCGGGCAGGCCGAGGCCGCGCAGGAAGTGCGAGCGGAAGATTACCCGCTCGCCTTCCTCCGGCGCCGGCGAGATCTCCTTCTTCGGCGCAAGACGGACCCGCACCTGGTCCTCGTCGGGCAGCCGCCGCGTCTTGCGGAGGAAGTCGATGTGGTCCGCGTGGATGTTGGAGCCGTCCCAGTCTCCGCGGTGCTGCATGACGGCCAGAAGCTGACGAGAAAGGGCGCGGTGACGGCGAAACCACAGCCCCGCGGCGGCGAAGCTGCGGGGTAGTGCGAAGACTAGTGGGACGGCGCGGCGGCGAAGGGCTGCTGCGGCGGAGAAGGAAAGGAAGAAAATGGCGGAGGGAGGGTGAGCGTGCGAGCGCCTGCCGCTCCGCCTCCTCCCCCTACTTATAGCCTCGTGCGGCGAAGCCGAGGAGGCGAGGCATGGGGGGGACGTGGGATTAACTGCGCCCACTCCCCCACGTCCCGCGATTATTGCACCCTAACGACGTGCAGAAACTGCCGCTGGAAGGCGTGCGGCCCGCTTTGGGCCATAGAGAATCCGCGCCTGGGCCTAGGCGTGGGAGTGGTGGGCACCGGCCTGCGGCGGCGTCCCGTCGCGCGCGTGGGCTGGCAGGCTATTTTCAGCAGGAGGGTGCCACGTGGCGCGCGGGTAGCGAGCGGCCGGCCCGCAACTCGGCGTGCGCACCAGCCGACTCCCGCCTTCAGACTTCAAAATCTCGCCAAGACGGTGCACCCAACCGAAGCCGGCTCCTAGCTGCTAGCTCTTCAAGATAGGAAGCTGACCGAGCTTCTCGTCCTCTTCTCAGCCTAGAAGCCCAACCAGCTTCGGGGACTACTGTCGGAGTAAAGGGCCACGGGTAGCCTAACCGACTCCCCCTGGCTCTTTGAAAAATTATCAGGCCGATCGGGCCTTCAAGCATCCAAAACACAAGGCCGCCTTCCCCTGGTCGGCTATCTCACAGGCCGACTACCGGAAGGCGACCCGACCTCAAAAAACCTTCCCGAAGATAACCATAAGATGGCCGACTCCCAGAAGCCGGCCATGAGAAGACCGACTCCCAGAAGCCGGCCACAAGATGACCGACTCCCGGAAGCCGGCCAAGACTGCACCCTCAAGGGCTGCACCCACATAACGGTGATGAGACGGGGCATGGCCACAGTATAGCCTGCCACCCCCGAATCCCGGAGCACGCATGGCCACAGTGCGTCGTACGGGTCAGCCATCCCCCGTCCGGCGCGGCACTGTTGCCATGTTGACCGTGACGCCACCCACGACAGGCGCCAGTACGGCCCGCGGGCGGCGAGCCCCTTCAGCCAGAGAGACGCTCAAAGGCGGCCAGGCCTCCCCTAGTCGGCCTGGGGCGTAGCCAGCTCCCAATAGCCGGCTATCTCCCTCCCTCGAAGTATGTGTATCATTAAGAAGACAAGACGAGGTAAGGCTACAGTGAGAGTCCGCCGAACGGCGGCACTGTAGCCATGCTTACCTCAGCAAAGCCCTCGTCATCAGGGGCGAGGCTACAGTATCCAGCAGCCGGCGGGACCCACCAGTCGGCGGGCCCCAACGGTCGGCGGAGAAGCCGGCGAACACAGACACTGACGGCTGGGACCCGCGCCCAGCCGGATTACCATTGTATCCCTGGGGGGTAGGTCTATATAAACCCCCCAGGGCACCCATGCAAAGGGTTGATCTCAGAGATAGTTTTAGACACCACGTAGAGGGAAGAGGAGAGCTAGCCTTGCCCTTCTTCCTCCTCTAGCCAAACAGCTCAAGGAGCACTTGTAGCTACTTGTGTTGATCGAGCGATCATGCGGAGACCCCGCAGAGCAGGATTAGGGGTGTTATCTCCACGGAGAGCCCCGAACCTGGGTAAGATCCGCCGGCGTGCATGTCTTCGCCTTATCCCGTTTCCAGGCACCGGCAATGTCTTACTGGCTCCCACAATGATAAGCCACCCATTGACATATGTCGCACCTACCACCCGACACCCTTATCGGGTAATGCGAGTCACCAGGCCCGGCGCAGTCCACTTGGAGACCGAAGATGCTGTCCCAGTGAGCAACTCCTGGAACATCGAGCATCTTCGCAAGTTTTACCCGTAAGGCGCGGCTTGTCGGGCCTCCCGGCAAGCCACCTTTTGTACAAGATTTGCCGGCAAGGCATGTGACCCTTTGTACAAAGCCAGGCGCAGACCCTGAGCATGAATAAATGAAGCGATGGCGCCCTAAGTTATAGCATGCATGCTAGGTCGAGTCTCTTCCTTGGTTAGGGTTGATAGTGCTCACCAGCGACTAACCCCTAGTTTAGAGGTCGAGTGCGCGTCTATCTGTTTCTCTTCTGTCCGCTTTTGGTTCGCAGGGCACATGAGCACTTCTGCTGAGCTACTTCGAAGAAAGAAAACGGACCGGCGTCCCGACCCCGGCAAACCAGAGTTGCCGGGGGCTGCAAGCACAAGGATCCAACCGCGGCAAGATGAGATTGCCGGGGGGCTGCAGATCCAGATAAGTCTTTTATCCTCTGTCATGCATTTCGGAACATGACTGGGGCATGTGAAACCTCGTTTTTATCTCTAGGCTGCCGTGCTCCCCTTTTTTCCTATACCTAAGGATTATTTCCTGGGTCCGGATTTGGTTGTAGCCGCGGCAGCAAGGAAGTAGAATGAGGAGCCTAAAGCCCACTTCATCCCTGCCTCCGCCAAGAGCGCGAGAACGGTCGAGTGGAGTGGGGGGACGGCAAGGCCTGTTGCCGGGCGAAAAACGTTTGTCTTAAACAATAACAAGGATTTGCTCCTTGTCGCGGGATTTACCCACGAACGAAAAACCCGGCAAGCATCCCTTTTTCATTAAAAACATCGCATACATGTATAGTTCGTATGAAATGAAAAACATGAGCAAGGGGATTACAAGTTCTAAATTTAACGAAGGCCCGCGGGCTTACAAACTAAAAAAGAGATAAGATACCCGTGATCCCTTTCTTGTCCCTCTCCTCAGGAGGCAAGTCAAGAAGGCGAGAGGGCAAAAGGGGCGCCTAGGCGAGCTACGAGCAGCAGAAAGCACCGAGAGAACGCCTCGGTGGCCTCCCACGGGTGGGCCGGTGATGACGGTGCCGGGAAAGGAGCTGGAAGACGAGGCGGCAGGACCGACAATACGCGATGAAGGCGTCGGTGCCCACGTACTCCGAGTTGACGGCCTTTCCGCCCGCCCTCTTCCTCTTCCGCAGCCTCCCGACGCCAGCCGCCCAAGGAGACGGCCCCGAGAAGTTCAAGGAGCTGGCCCCACCCCCGGCAAACCTCTGCCGGAGGAGCGGCCAGGTGCAGATGCTGCTGCTGCCACACCCGCCCAGGCGCGGGGCGTCCGACGCCTAGTCAGACTCGTCCCCGTCATCTGCCCCGCTGTCCTCCTCATCTCTTTCGCTCGAGGAAGAGCTTCCATCATCGGAATCTCCGTCGGAGGAGCTCTCCACGCAGCACTTCAGGCGAGTTCCAAACTCTCTGAAGACCTTGACGGAGAGCAGGCCGTCCTCCATTAATTTGAAGTAGAGGACGAGCCCTGCCATCAGGCTGTGGATGCGAGCGAACGTCTTCCATCCACGATGGAGGTACATGACCCGAGGAACCGGGAAGTCGACGACGACCCGTCTGCCCCCATTCCCACAGCCCCTCATGTGCAGTCTAAGGGATTGGGGCGGGTCACGCTCCATCTCCCGAGAAAATGGGGCGGGAAGACGAAGACGGCGACGCGGAGGCCGGCGCAGCCTGATGAAGAACTCGCGGGGCTGGTCTCTGACATGGCGTTCCATCGGAAAAGGCATCATTGGCGGGGGCGAAGCTGGCGCGCCGCCCCGTCCTCCTCTTCCCCGAGCACTGCGACCTCTGCCCCGGCCTCGCCCACGGCCTCGCCCCTCCCCCTTCCCCTCGCGGCCGGCTCCGCCACCGCGGGCTTAGGCGGAGGAGGGACGCGCTGTCGAGCGGCGACCCTCGCCGCCACCGTCGAAGGACCAGGATTCCCTTTCTCCATGGCGAGTGAAAGGAAGAAGCAGAAGCGAGAGGAGATAGATGACAGAAGAGTGCGGGACGCCATCTCCCCTTCCCCCTCCTTATAAGGGAGCAGGGCCTGGGCTCGGCCGCCCCGCTCGGCCAATCCAGCCACCAGAGGCGTAGGGAATCGGGACCGACCCGCTGCCCCAACCAGCGACGGCCCGGTTTCCCGCCTCCAGCGCTTGCCACCCCAAGTGCATGAAGGACGTGTGGTGAACGTGCAGAATCAAGGGGATGGGTGAGGCGACCTCTCCCCACCCCGTGATCATGGGGTGTGGACGCCTTGAAGACCGCGACCCGGCCCCACGCGGTAAATGAGCCGCGCCTCCACGCCTCCCTCTTTTTATGGGGAAGGCGCGAGCCGCCTCTTCACTACGATATGACGCATGCATGCAGGAACCGCCCCACGCATGCCGCCCACGTCACGCACACCCCTCCACGCCGCGCCACGCGCGAAAAGTTTTACCGCGGTAAAAACCGCCCCGCCTGCTCGCGCACCATTTTGGGGCCTGGCCCTACAACGTGTCGCGCTTATGTGTGGCCCAAGCCCGGGGGCTCCTGTCGGTGTACAAAAAGAGGGGTGCGTTTTGGTACCCCTTTACCTATGCACGGGCAGTCGGAGCTGCGCCCACGGTCAAACCAAGCAGAACAGGGGAGGTGAGCCAAGGTAAGACCAAAGCCCAAGATAATGAAAGCAACGCCAAGGCCAAGACCACAAAGAGCAGAGGGACGAAGCAGGTTCCCCCGGCAAGACCCTTGCCAGGGCAGCCTCAGCAGCCCCGGCAAGATCCTTGCCGGGACGGCTCGCCCCGCACCAACAGAGCGGGCCACCCTTGAGCCCACGGTCTCCAACATCACGTTGGACCAGGGCTCGGGAGGCACCTCTGTGGTGGCATGCAGATCTTTGTGAAGACATATTCAAGATCAGATGAGGATTAGAAGACGAAAATCCTCGGCAAGATCCTTGCCGAGGAAGGCCACCAGACCCCCGGCAAGGCCCTTGCCGGGGACGACAGCGCGCCATGGCAAGACCCTTGCCGGGCCACACGGCAAGAGCCTTGCCGGGCCACCCGGCAAGGCCCTCTCCAAGGACGCCAGCAGGGCCACCGCTAGGCCCACGCCAAACAAGCTTCCACCGCCGTTCACATGCAGCTGTCAGCCCAACCAGCTAGGCGGGCACCTGCGTGGCGACATGCAGCTCCCAGGCCAACTCATCGAGCGCCTGTGTGGCGACATGCAGATCTTCGTGAAGGCTCCGCCACTGCGCCACCTAAGTTGCCTGCCTGCCTACATGGCACCACGCGCCTCACTGGCCAGGGCGCGTGTCGAAGCGAGGAGGAGCGGCGACGGACGGGACGGGCCTCGCCCCCCGTCCCCAATAAAGCAAGGGGACACCTAAGCTACGCATTAAATGCGTCTTGTCCTGTAATACGAGCGATAAGCTCAGGGCACTGTACGCCTTTCCACCTCCTGTGTGCCACTGTGGCAGCCCCTTCCGACTATAAAAGGAGGCCCATGGCATACTGGAGAAGGATTCGGCTCTTTCGAACCACGCACTGACCACAGCTAGTTCGAGAGCTCAAGAACTCTCTGAAATACACCCACCAAAGCAGGACTAGGGTTTTACGCATCCTCGCGGCCCGAACCTGGGTAAACAATCCTTGTGCTGTCTACTAACCCTGCTCTTCTTGCAACCCCGCGCCCCGGCAACCGTAGTAGGGATTCTTGTGATCCCATAGGTGTCGTTCCACACCGACAGATGTGTATTTTACTAGTTTTCGAAGTAACCCCTCGGTATTTGATACCAGTTCAGTTGCTAAGATTATTAACTCGAAATAGGAGTTGCAGAGACTAGTTAAAAGCGACGTGACAATGTGTGTTGGAAATGATTCCAAAGTTGATATGATCACCATCACACTCCCTCTACCTTCGGGATTAGTGTTGAAACTAAATAAATGTTATTTGGTGTTTGCGTTGAGCATGAATTTGACTAGATCATGTTTATTGCAATACATTTATTCATTTAAGTAAGAGAATAATTGTTGTTCTGTTTACATGAATAAAACCTTCTATGGTCATACACCCAATGTGAATAATTTATTGAATCTTGGTCGTAGTGATACACATATTCATAATATTGATGCCAAAAGATGCAAAGTTGATAATCATAGTGCAACATATTTGTGGCACTGCCGTTTAGGTCATATTGAAGTAAAGCGCATGAAGAAACTCCATGCAGATGGACTTTTGGAATCACTTGATTATGAATCATTTGATAGACGCGAACCATGCCTCATGGGTAAGATGACTAAAACTCCGTTCTTTGGAACAATGGAGCGAGCTAATGACTTATTGGAAATAATACATACCGATGTATGTGGTCCGATGAGTGTTACAGCATGTGGCGGTATCGTTATTTTCTGACCTTCACAGATGATTTGAGTAGGTATGGGTATATCTACTTGATGAAACACAAGTCTGGAACATTTGAAAAGTTCAAAAAATGTCAGAGTGAAGTGGAGAATCATCGTAACAAGAAAATAAAGTTTCTACGATCTGATCGCGGAGGCGAATATTTGAGTTACGAGTTTGGCCTTCATTTAAAACAATGTGGAATAGTTTCACAACTCATGCCACCTGGAACACCACAGCGTAATGGTGTGTCTGAACGTCATAACCATACTTTATCGGAAATGGTGCGTTCTATGATGTCTCTTACCGATTTACCACTATCGTTTTGGGGTTATGCATTAAAGACAGCTGCATTCACGTTAAATAGGGCACCGTCTAAATACATTGAGACGACACCGTATGAACTGTGGTTTGGCAAGAAACCTATGCTGTCGTTTCTTAAAGTTTGGGGATGCGACGCTTATGTTAAAAGGCTTCAGTCTGATAAGCTCGAACCTAAATCAGAGAAGTGTGTCTTCATAGGATACCCTAAGGAAACAGTTGGGTATACCTTCTACCATAGATCCGAAGGCAAGATCTGTCGGATTCGGGGTTCCGCAGACCCTTGAGAGGTTCGAACTCTGGGGTGCGTGCGAAGAACTCGTCCTCCCCAGTCTGCCTAATCATCGAACCCACGGCCTAGCTCGACGAACCCAGGGGACAAGAGAGACAACAGTTTATCCAGGATCGGGCCACCATCGGTGTAATACCCTACTCCAGCTTTGTGGTGGATTGCCTCGAGGGGCTGAGGATGAACTAGTACAGTGGTGGAACAGCCTCAGGAGGAGAGGTGTTCTTGGGCTCGGATGAGCTGGTGAGTGCGAGGGTGATCTGAATGATCCTCCCCTCTATGGTGGTGGCTAAGTCCTACTTATAGTGGCCTTGGTCCTCTTCCCAAATGTAGGCGGGAAGGGATCCCACAATGACCAAATTCAAATGGGGACAACTAGTACAAGTTATCCTGACAAAAGTAGTCTTCACCTGCAAAAGCCCCTGGTGGTGACGCTGCAGTGGGCTCCGCAATGACCCCTGTCCTGCCGTCCCGGCGGTCTTGGTCTTGTTGCACCAGAATGGAAACCTTTGCTTGATTCCTCGGGACTCTGCGCCTGCGCTTGCATCCTTAGCACCAAAGAGGAAACTAGTACACTGCGCCCGCTAGCGCCCGCCTGGCCTTGGTCATCATGGCTCACGTCATATGAACCTCGCGAGGTATAGCTTGCATAGATATCTCTGCTCCTCGGGAGCCAGCCTAAGGAGCCCCCCCCCCAGGGAGGTCTTGGTGTCGGCCGCCTCGCGAGGCTTGGCCCCTCGCGAAGGTCTTGGGTTGTTGATGCTTGAAGCTGGGCCGTACCAGGCCGTTGATGGAACCACGCCATGGGCCGCAGGCAGGCAAGTCTGTGTACCCCCGTTCCCAGGACGCGACAGTAGCCCCCGGGCCCAAGGCGCGCTCGGACTTGGCTTCGAGGCAAAGCCAAATGGCAAGTGCGGAGCGCCGCGGGCCCTAACTGCCTGCGGCCTTGGTTGCTGCGTGGCGATTGATGGGACGAGGGCGTCTCCGCTTCCCCATGCTGCCTCGGTAACTGTCCCTGGCTGAAAAAAAGGCTGGCGCCTGCTGCGAAGCCTTCATTGCCCTTCTTTCGTCTTGCTCCAGATCCCCTTCCCCTTCTGCTTAGAAAACCTCCAGATCTGCCAATCTCCCCCGAGTTCGCTACCAATGGATTCCGAGCAGGCGAGGTTTTTGGCTGTGGCCGCGCGCTCAACTCTTTGGTCCGAGCCGGCCTTGAGCGCGTCCACCATCACCAAGGAGAAGCACCTCACCTCCGCGCTCCAATTGACGGTGGGCAGCAGCAACCAGGGAGGAGAGACGACGCTTTGGGTTGGCTCCGCCAAGCCGGAAGCCTTGAGGGGTACTGCTTACCCCTTCTTCCTGCACATCGTCCTTGCCGGATTGGTTCCCCCTTTCTCCAAATTCTTCTACGCCGTCCTCCGCCATTACGGGCACCACGCCCTCCATCTTCATCCCAACTCCATCCTCCTCCTGTCGGTCTTCGCCTTTTACTGCGAGGCGTTCCTGGGGGTGATGCCCTCTGTTGCGCTCCCCCGCCACTTTTCTTCTACCTCCAGATTAACGGCAGCCAGTGCTCGGGGTGCGCCTGCTTCATTGCTGCCAATGGCAGCAATGCGATCTCTTGGACGGGGAAGAAGGTGGAGGTATTCCGGAACAAGTGGATTTTCCTGGGCGCTAAGTGCACCCATGACCGGTTGGAGCACCTCGCAGCCAACGCCCCTGGAAGGATGGGCTCACGAGAAGCTCACCGATCCCAGGGCGGAGCTATTGCTGGAGAAGATGGCGGCAGAGGTGAAGACCGAAGACCCGAGGGCGGAGAAGCTGACGGGGGCCATGATCGTCAAGGAATTCCTGAAGCAGCGCCTGGCTCCGCTCCAGGCGCACTCACACCCTCTGTGGGAGTTCAAGGGCGTGGGAGATGAACTCCGGCTGCGCCCGGATGACTTGTCAAAGGAGGAGCTGGACCAGATTGTGCGCACCCTGCTTGGCAAGGATCAGGGCTGCCCCCCGGACACCCATCTTCCGCTGTACCGCCGCCCGGATGGAGAGAAGATCGCCGACGCCATGCCTGTCTTCCACGAGTGTGGGCTCGTACCTCTGAAGCCTTCCCAGCCCCCGGGCTACCCGATGACGGTGTCCTCCAGTGAGTCCGACCAGGAGGAGGGGGTGGACTCGGAGGCGACCCAGGAGGGGGCGGGGGAGACTTCTCCCCCGCGCCGAACCGATCTCCTCCGCACCCTTTCTGACGATGACGACGCCGGCGAGCACCCGGTCAGGGAGTCACCGCGTTCCGCCGGGGTCACCACAAGGTCCAAGGGCACCCCTCCAAAGAAGTTGAAGCCAGGGGTCCCGAAGAAGAGCAGATCGGCGCTGATCCCCCGAAGCGATGCCACCACCTCATCGCCGGCCGGCACTGCTGCAGATCTGGGCGTTGCGGCCTTGCCCGCCCCTGGAGCTCGCGCTCCAGCGCCCTTGCCTGCGAAGCCCGCTGGCATGGTGCTTCAGAAGAGGGCGAGGGACTACGCCGCCATGGACCAGTAAGCGCACCGTCTTGTCTTGGTTTCTTGATCTTGTCATAGTGTCTTAATGTTTGCCTCCTCTACGACTAGGCCAGCGCTGGCACGAACAAGGGGAAGGAGGAGTGAGGGCGTCCTGGACTAAGGGGTCCTCGGGCGTCCGGCCTGTTATCCATGGGCCGGACTGATGGGCTGTGAAGACATGAAGGCCGAAGACTGTACCCGTGTCCGGATTGGACTCTTCTTGGCGTGGAAGGCAAGCTTGGCGATCAACTGTGAAGATTCCTTCCTATGTAACCGACTCTATGTAACCCTAGATCCCTCTGGTGTCTATATAAACTGGAGGGCGTAGTCCGGATAGGAGACATTCATTACCATAGTCATACAGGCTAGGCCTCTAGGGTTTAGCCATTACAATCTCGTGGTAGATCAACTCTTGTAACACTCATATTCATCAAGATCAATCAAGCAGGAAGTAGGGTATTACCTCCATAGAGAGGGCCCGAACCTGGGTAAACATCGTGTCCCCCGTCTCCTGCAACCATCGACCTTAGATGCACAGGTTCGGGACCCCCTACCCGAGATCCGCCGGTTTTGACACCGACATTGGTGCTTTCATTGAGAGTTCCACTGTGCCGTCGACGAAAGGTTCGATGGCCCCTTCGATCGTCCATAGTGACACTATCCAGGGAGAAACCTTCCTCCCCGGACAGATCTTCCTGTTCGGCGGCTTCGTACTGCGGGCCAACTCGCTTGGCCATCTGGAGTAGATCGATAGTTACGTCCCTGGCCATCAGGTCGGATTCGGAAGCTTGAACTACGTCGCGGACATCCGCGGAGACTTGATCTTCGACGGATTCGAGACCGCGACGATCGCTCCCCCTCGCTCCGATGAACATGACTTAAATCTGTCATCGGGTCACATCTAGGAGATGGTTCCTGTTGCTGCAACGGCCTTAGAGCCGAAGCAGATCGTGCCATCCAAGGCCACAAAGTCCACGGCGTTGGAGCCGCACACAGACTCGACACCCTGCAATATTTGCGTCAATGGAACTCCGGACTCGTCTCCGGCTATAAGTTCCGGACCATGTACGCCTGCGGACACCGAGCTGGGTTGGTTATCGATTTTCGAATTCAGCGCCGCAGACATCTTCCAGCACTCACCTTTGGGTGATGTGCTAAACTCTTTAAAGAATTTGTCCTTGGAGAAGGACTCACAGCCGAACTATGTTCGTTTCGAGCTAGAAGCTGATGATGGGGAATTTTGCTTCCCACCCGCCACCCACTTCATAGCCACTATCGATGACTTAACTGACGTGCTTGATTATGGCTCCGAAGACATCGATGGTATGGACGACGATGCCGACAAGGAGCAAGGCCAAGACCCGCCATTCACTGGACGTTGGGCGGCCACCTCTTCGTACGATGTGTACATGGTTGACACACCTAAAGAAGCTAGCAATGATGACAAAGAAGATCCAGTTGTGAATAAACCTTCTGAGACACAGTCCAAGCGTCGGCGCCCTAAACGCCGTTCTAATCCTCGTCGCTCAAAAGATGGCAACACTGGCACCAGAGAAAATAGTACTCCGGGCGACGTCGAAAACAATGAAGACCCTGTTGGAGCTACATCCGAGCAGGAGGAAGAAGACAACGGGCAAGTTAACCTTGATAAACAGACCATGCCCAATTGCCCGGATGACGACAGTTATCATCCAGTCACCGAGGATGAGGAGAGCCTCAGCAGCGAGGATTTCATCGTGCCTGAGGCAACCCTCGACCAGGAGTGCTTCAAGCGCCAGCTAATAGCTACCGCAAGAAGCCTGAAGAAAAGGCAGCAACAGCTCCAAGCCGATCAAGACCTACTCATTGACAGATGGACCGATGTCCTGGCAGCCGAAGAATATGGCCTCAAGCGCCCAGCCAAGAGTTACCCAAAGCGCAGACTGCTACCTCAGTTCGATGAGGAGGCACCAGATCCCATACCTCCCTCGTGCAATGCGGAACGACCACCGCGTGGTCGGGACAGTGCGGCGGACCGACCACCCCGCGATCGGGACAAAACGGCAACTCATGCCGAACAGCAGAACGCCCCACCGCCCCGCAAAAACAGAGACAAAACAGCTCGGGACTATACATACGACCTTCGGCAGGAACTAGACAGTAGAGCAGGACACACCAGATCAATCTACGGATCGGGAGCATGCTTTCCGACTCGGGATGACGGCTACCTATTCGGACGTGAAAAACCTAGTAACGCCCAGGCCAATAACCGCAGACAAACTTCATCGGAGGTGCGCCGTGACGCGGCCCGATATAGAGGCGCCGCACACCCTCTCTGCTTCACAGACGATGTACTGGATCACGAATTTCCCGAAGCATTCAAGCCCGTCAATATCGAATCATACGACTGAACAACCGATCCCGTAGTATGGATCGAAGATTTTATTCTCCACATACATATGGCTCGAGGAGATGACCTCCATGCCATCAAATACCTCCCACTGGCCAGCTAGACACTGGCTAAATAGCCTGCCTGAAAATTCCATCGGCAGTTGGGAGGACTTGGAAGAAGCTTTTCTGGACAACTTCCAAGGCACTTATGTCCGGCCACCAGACGCCGATGACTTAAGTCATATAGTTCAACAACCTGGAGAATCAGCCAGAAAATTCTGGACTAGGTTCCTAACCAAAAAGAACCAAATCGTTGACTGTCCGGATGCCGAAGCCCTAGTGGCCTTCAAACACAGCATCCGCGACGAATGGCTCGCCCGCCACCTCGGCCAAGAAAAGCCGAAATCCATGGCAGCCCTCACGACACTCATGACCCTCTTTTGCGCGGGTGAGGATAGTTGGCTGGCTCGTAGTACAAACACAGCCAACGAGGCAGGCCCCTCCGAGGCCAAAAACAGCACCGGTAAGGTCCGGCGCAATAAACACAAACGCCGAAGTAATGGCGATAACACCAATGACACGGCAGTTCACGCCGGATTCAGTGGCTCCAAGTCCGGCCAGCGAAAGAAGCCTTATAAAAGGAACATCGAGAGACCATCCAGCTTGGACCGCATACTCGATTGTCCGTGCCAGATACATGGCACCCCAGACAAAGAAGCCAATCACACCAATAGAGATTGCCGAGTTTTCAAGCAAGCCAGCAAGTCAAACGCAGAAAGCAAGAAAACAGGATCGCAAAAGCGAGGACGACGACGAAGAGCCCCGGCAGCCGAACACTGGAGGACAGAAAAAGTTTCCCCCTCGAGTCAAAACGGTGAATATGATATATGCTACACACATCCCCAAAAGGGAGCGCAAGCGAGCACTCAGGGACGTCTACGCGGTAGAGCCAGTCGCCCCGAAATTCAATCCGTGGTTATCATTCTCGATCACCTTCGATCGTCGAGATCATCCAACTAGTATCCACCATGGCGGTTCGGCCGCACTGGTCCTCGACCCAATCATCGACGGATTTCACCTAACACGAGTCCTAATGGACGGTGGTAGCAGCCTCAACCTGCTCTACCAGGATACAGTGTGGAAGATGGGCATTAATCCCTCACGAATCAAACCCACAAAGACTAACTTTAAAGGAGTCATACCAGGCGTAGAGGCCCGTTGTACGGGCTCAATCACGCTGGAGGTGGTCTTTGGCTCTCCGGACAACTTCCGAAGAGAAGAGCTAATCTTCGATATTGTCCCCTTCCGCAGCGGCTACCACGCACTACTCGGACGAACCGCATTCGCTACATTCAACGCGGTGCCACACTATGCTTATCTCAAACTCAAGATGCCTGGTCCACGCGGCGTCATAACAGTCAGTGGAAATACGGAACGCTCTCTCCATACAAAAGAGCACACCGCCGCCCTAGCAGCAGAAGTAAAGAGCGGCCTTCTCAAGCAGCACCATAATCCGGCGGTCGAGCCCCTGGACATCATTAAGAGGGTCCGGACTACACTGCAACAGGATAGCTTAGCTTGTCAAGAGCTCAATTAGCAATTGGGCCTCCGTCCCAGCCCTGACGAGGGACTGGCATTCACGCCGCGCGTACATAATTACGCATTCAAAACACCATGGGTACTGACGGAGGCATACTAAGCTCCCGATCCACAGTGCGGCTCGACCGCCCCTGGGATTTGCACACCTTTACTTTCCCTTTTTATTTCGGGCTTTTCGAGGTCTATTCGGACGACCCGCTTGCAGAACACACCAAGGAGGCAAGGAGCTCTGGCGTACAAGGAAATCCCCAGGTGATCTCTGCTAACGATTGCCATACTTATTTTACATACCCAGCTCGCCCTTGGTCATGGCATGTTAAATAGCCTTACTCGCTTATCGCATTACTTGTACAAGTACGCCTCGGCGTGTTAATCACATCACAAATAAAGGGTAGCATCAGCTTATTACTTAATTTTTCTCCTTTTTCCTTCGTATTCATTACTCATTGCACACGTACACTCTGGTACGTATTATTACGCCAGGGGCTTCATCACGCCCCACATTACAGCAATAAAAGTCCGAACACTTTTACAGTATAGTTCGGCACCCCGAACTTATAGCATTATATGCATCGCTCCGAATCATGTCTTTGGTCAATAGTTGGGTTGCCCGGCTCTTGTGCCTACTACCTTACGTTCCGCTATATCGGCTAGGGTAGTAAAGGGAGAACTACTGCGATTGTGTCCCGGTTCTTCCGGACGAGCAGCTCAGTAGAGAAAGCCAAAAACTGACTGTCATGATGCGGCGAGAGCTGGTCAGCTGTTCGAGAGGTCCCAAATCGTTAGAGATTTTCTTCGCTTCATGCGAAGAATCGGTTTCCCCGATTAGGCGTGTGTCACACCCCTAGTTCGGTCTTCCGAATACCAGGGGCTTCGCCGAATTTCTTATTGTCAAACTCCTATGGCTAAGTGAGGGCGGTAAAGGTCGCATAGTCTGATTGCCTTGTTCATTGCGCTAAACACCTCCTTTAAGGACCATGATGTGGAATAAAGAGTGTTTAGATTTATCCCGAACACCCCCGTACTACCTACGTGGGGGCAGAAGCCGATGACTGGTCAACCCTCAGATTTCATAAACGGCCGCACAGGAGGTAAAATTTGAATCGCAAGCATTATATTACACAACATCATTGTTCCATATTATAGGACAGGATAATATGAATGTTTTCATGGGAATATAACATCCTTCGAACACTGCTCTGCCACAAGGCGACACCCCTCCAGGACACTATCAAAATATAGCTCGGGTCGACGACGCTCCTTGCCCTCAGGCGGCCCCTCGGTCACCAGCTTCTTGGCATCTAGCTTCGCCCAATGCGTCTTGAAGCAGGCAAATGTCATTAGTGCACCTTCAATGCAGACCGATCGCTTCACGGCTTCGAGCCGTGGGCAGACACTCACGAGCCGCTTCACAAGTACGAAGTAACTGTTGGGTATGGGCTCGGCAGGCCACAGCCGGACTATCAGGTCCTTCATGGCCAGCTCGGCCGACCTGTGCAGCTCGACCAGCTATTTCAGTTGGTCGCTAGAGGGCACCGGATGTTCTGGTCCAAAATATTGAGACCAGAACAACTTCTCCGTAGACATCCCCCCTTCGGCTCGATAAAACTCGGCAGCATCTGATATGCTGCGCGGAAGATTCGTAAACGCCCCTGGAAAACCCAAATTCGGGTCAGTACAAGGAATGTTTCCTTTGCCTACTGGCTTTGCATAGCGAAAGACTTACCCACCATAATCTTCTTGGCCGCCTGAATTTCATGGAGGGCACTCTAGGCTTCGGCTCGGGCATCTAGTGCGCTCTGACGGGCCGTTGCAAGTTTGGACTCTTGCGTCTTAAAATCGCGCTCCAAGGACTCGAGCTTCTCGACGGTGCCCTGGAGCTCTTTCTGGGCCTTGCTAACCAGGGCCTCGTGCTCCTCGTGTGCGGCGCGTTCCTTGGCCGCTTTGTCCTCGGCCTCAGCTAACGCCTTTTTGAGGGCCGCCACCTCGGTCGTGGCCCCTAATAAAGTTCATGACACTTTAGTCAGCTTGAACAATTTACTCTTCAATATACACGCAGGTTACTGCATACCTTGGCTATCCTCCAGCTGCTTCTTCACGAGGTCGAGCTCTTCCTCGGCCCGCTCCAGTTTCTGCTTCAGTCCGGAGACCTCCACGGTTTGAGCGGTAGCAGCCCGCAACGAGGCCTGCTTATTCACATAGACACCTTATACTAGACTCCTGCGAAAATTAATTTTGATCCTCTGTTCGGCTTTTCTTTCCAGACACCAAACAGAGCATCAGGGGCTACAATCTACACTGTGATATTCTTCTTACAATTATGTACTCACCTCAAAGCCTGCTAGAAGGGTAGCGCAGGCTTCGGTCTGCCTGTTTTTTGCGGACTGAACCTTTTCAATCACCGTACCCATATGAGGCGCCTTGCAGCGCTTCCAGTAGATGATCTGGCGCCTCTGGTTGGACAGAGGACACCGGTAGCACACCCCCTCCTTTTAGGAAGGGCCATTTGCCGAACTCCGGAGCCATATAGGTCTCCGGAATAGAATCCGGCTGAGGGTCGAGTAGAACTCGGCCCGCACCGTCCGTCTCTGATACGTCTCCAACGTATCTATAATTTGTGATTTCTCCATGCTATATTATCTACTATTTTGGACATTATTGGGCTTTATTATTCACTTTTATATTATTTTTGGGACTAACCTATTAACCGGAGGCCTAGCCCAGAATTGCTGTTTTTTGCCTATTACAGAGTTTCGCAGAAAAGGAATATCAAACAGAGTCCAAACGGAATGAAACCTTCGGGAATGTGATTTTTAGGAAGAATATGATCCAGGAGACTTGGACCCTACGTCAAGAAACAAAAGAGGAGGCCACGAGGTAGGGGGGCGTGCCTACCCCCCAGGGCGCGCCCTCCACCCTCGTGGGCCCCCTGTTGCTCCACCGACGTACTCCTTCCTCCTATATATACCTACGTACCCCCAAACGATCAGATACGGAGCCAAAAACCTAATTCCACCGCCGCAACCTTCTATACCCATGAGATCCCATCTTGGGGCCTATTCCGGAGCTCCGCCGGAGGGGGCATCGATCACGGAGGGCTTCTACATCATCACCATAGCCCCTCCGATGAAGTGTGAGTAGTTTACCTCAGACCTTCGGGTCCATAGTTAGTAGCTAGATGGCTTCTTCTCTCTTTTTGGATCTCAATACAATGTTCTCCCCCTCTCTTGTGGAGATCTATTCGATGTAATCTTCTTTTTGCGGTGTGTTTGTTGAGACCGATGAATTGTGGGTTTATGATCAAGTTTATCTATGAACAATATTTGAATCTTCTGAATTCTTTTATGTATGATTGGTTATCTTTGCAAGTCTCTTCGAATTATCAGTTTGGTTTGGCCTACTAGATTGATCTTTCTTGCAATGGGAGAAGTGCTTAGCTTTGGGTTCAATCTTGCGGTGTCCTTTCCCAGTGACAGTAGGGGCAGCAAGGCACGTATTGTATTGTTGCCATCGAGGATAACAAGATGGGGTTTTTATCATATTTCATGAATTTATCCCTCTACATCATGTCATCTTGCTTAAGGCGTTACTCTGTTTTTATGAACTTAATACTCTAGATGCATGCTGGATAGCGGTCGATGAGTGGAGTAATAGTTGTAGATGCGGGCAGGAGTCGGTCTACTTGTCTCGGACGTGATGCATATATACATGATCATACCTAGATATTCTCATAACTATGCTCAATTCTGTCAATTGCTCGACAGTAATTTGTTCACCCACCGCAAAATACTTATGCTCTCGAGAGAAGCCACTAGTGAAACCTATGGCCCCCGGGTCTATCTTCATCATATTAATCTTCCAACACTTAGTTATTTCCCTTGCTTTTTACTTTGCTTTTATTTTACTTTGCATCTTTATCACAAAAATACCAAAAATATTATCCTATCATATATATCAGATCTCACTCTCGTAAGTGACCGTGAAGGGATTGACAACCCCTTATCGCGTTGGTTGCGAGGATTTATTTGTTTTGTGTAGGTGCGCGGGACTTGCGCGTAGCCTCCTACTGGATTGATACCTTGGTTCTCAAAAACTGGGGGAAATACTTACGCTACTTTGCTGCATCACCCTTTCCTCTTCAAGGGAAAACCAACACAGTGCTCAAGAGGTAGCAAGAAGGATTTCTGGTGCCGTTGCCGGGGAGGTCTACGCAAAAGTCAACATACCAAGTACCCATCACAATCCCTTATCTCCCGCATTACATTATTTGCCATTTGCCTCTCGTTTTCCTCTCCCCCACTTCACCCTTGCCGTTTTATTCGCCCTCTCTTTTCCGTTTGCTTTTTTCGCTTGCTTTTTGTTTGCTCGTGTGTTGGATTGCTTGTTTATCACGATGGCTCAAGATAACACCAAATTATGTGACTTTACCAATACCAACAATAATGATTTCCTTAGCACTCCGATTGCTCCTCTTACCAATACCGAATCTTGTGAAATCAATGCTGCTTTGTTGAATCTTGTCATGATATTGTTAAATTGAAGCTATTTCCTTTTTCGCTTAGAGATCGTGCTAAAGCTTGGTTTTCGTCTTTGCCTAAAAATAGTATTGATTCTTGGAACAAGTGCAAAGATGCTTTTATCTCTAAGTATTTTCCTCCCGCTAAGATCATCTCTCTTAGAAACGATATTATGAATTTTAAGCAACTTGATCATGAACATGTTGCACAAGCTTGGGAGAGGATGAAATTAATGATACGTAATTGCCCTACTCATGGTTTGAATTTGTGGATGATTATACAAAAAATTTATGCCAGATTGAATTTTGCTTCTAGAGATCTTTTAGATTCGGTCGCGGGAGGCACTTTTATGGAAATCACTTTAGGAGAAGCTACTAAACTCCTAGATAATATTATGGTTAATTATTCTCAATGGCACACTGAAAGATCTACTAATAAAAAAGTGCATGCGATAGAAGAAATTAATGTTTTGAGTGGAAAGATGGATGAACTTATGAAATTATTAGCTACTAAGAGTGTTTCTTCTGATCCTAATGATATGCCTTTGTCTACTTTGATTGAGAATAATAATGAATCTATGGATGTGAATTTTGTTGGTAGGAATAATTTTGGTAACAACGCGTATAGAGGAAACTTTAATCCTAGGCCTTATCCTAGCAATTCCTCTAATAATTATGGTAATTCCTACAACAACTTTTATGGAAATTTTAGTAAGATGCCCTATGAATTTGAGACTAGTGTTAAAGAGTTTATGAATTCGCAAAAGAATTTCAATGCTTTGCTTGAAGAGAAATTGCTTAAATTTGATGAATTGGCTAGGAACGTTGATAGAATTTCTCTTGATGTTGATTCTTTAAAGCTTAGATCTATTCCTCCTAAGCATGATATCAATGAGTCTCTCAAAGCCATGAGAATTTCCATTGATGAATGCAAAGAAAGAACCGCTAGGATGCGTGCTAAGAAAGATTGCTTTATGAAAGCGTGTTCTTCAAATTTCTATGAAAATAAAGATGAAGATCTAAAAGTTATTGATGTGTCCCCTATTAGATCTTTGTTTTGCCATATGAATCTTGATAACGATGGGACTGAATATGATCCACCTTTATCTAGAAGGCGTTCCAAAAATTCGGAGTTTTTAGATCTTGATGCTAAAATTTATAAAAGTGGGATTGAAGAAATCAAAACCTTAGATGCTAATAAACCTACTATTTTGGATTTCAAGGAATTTAGTTATGATAATTGCTATTTGATAGATTGTATTTCCTTGTTGCAATCCGTGCTAAATTCTCCTCATGCTTATAGTCAAAATAAAGCGTTTACTAAACATATCGTTGATGCCTTGATGCAATCTTATGAAGAAAAACTTGAGTTGGAAGTTTCTATCCCTAGAAAACTTTATGATGAGTGGGAACCTACTATTAAAATTAAGATTAAGGATCATGAGTTCTATGCTTTATGTGATTTGGGTGCTAGTGTTTCTACTATTCCCAAAACTTTGTGCGATTTGCTAGATTTCCGTGATTTTGATGATTGCTCTCTAAACTTGCACCTTGCAGATTCCACTATTAAGAAACCTATGGGAAGAATTAATGATGTTCTTATTGTTGCAAATAGGAAATATGTGCCCGTAGATTTTATTGTTCTCGATATAGATTGCAATCCTTCATGTCCTATTATTCTTGGTAGACCTTTCCTTAGAACGATTGGTGCAATTATTGATATGAAGGAAGGGAATATTAGATTCCAATTTCCATTAAAGAAAGGCATGGAACACTTCCCTAAGAAGAAAATAAAATTACCATATGAATCTATCATGAGAGCCACTTATGGATTGCCTACCAAAGATGGCAATACCTAGATCTATCCTTGTGTTTATGCCTAGCTAGGGGCGTTAAACGATAGCGTTTGTTGGGAGGCAACCCAATTTTATTTTTAGTTTTTTGCTTTTTGCTTATGTTTAGGAATAAATATTTGTTATAGCCTCTGGTTAGATGTGTTTTTATGTTTTAATTAGTGTTTGTGCCAAGTTAAACCTATAGGATCTTCTTGGATGATAGTTATTTGATCTTGCTGTAATTTCCAGAAACTTTCTGTTCACGAAAATAATTGTTAAAAATCACCAGAACGTGATAAAATAGTGATTCCAATTGATGCTGATCAATAAACAAATTGTCTAGGTCGTCCTATTTTGTATGATTTTTTGGATTTCCATAAGTTTGCGTTAGTTACAGATTTCTACAGACTGTTCTGTTTTTGACAGATTCTGTTTTTCGTGTGTTGTTTGCTTATTTTGATGAATCTATGGCTAGTAAAATAGTTTATAAACCATAGAGAAGTTGTAATACAGTAGTTTTAACACCAATATAAATAAAGAATGAGTTCATTACAGTACCTTGAAGTGGTCTTTTGTTTTCTTTCGCTAACGGAGCTCACGAGATTTTCTGTTGAGTTTTGTGTTGTGAAGTTTTCAAGTTTTGGGTGAAAGATTTTGATGGATTATGGAACAAGGAGTGGCAAGAGCCTAATCTTGGGGATGCCCATGGCACCCCCAAGATAATCTAAGGACACCATAAAGCCAAAGCTTGGGGATGCCCCGGAAGGCATCCCCTCTTTTGTCTACTTCCATCGGTAACTTTACTTGGAGCTATATTTTTATTCACCACATGATATGTGTTTTGCTTGGAGCGTCTTGTATGATTTGAGTCTTGCTTTTTAGTTTACCACAATCATCCTTGCTGTACACACCTTTTGAGAGAGCCATACATGATTTGGAATTTGTTAGAATACTCTATGTGCTTCGCTTATATCTTTTGAGTTATATAGTTTTGCTCTAGTACTTCACTTATATATTTAAGAGCATGGTGGTGGATTTGTTTTATAGAAACTATTGATCTCTCATGCTTCACTTAGATTATTTTGAGAGTCTTAAATAGCATGGTAATTTGCTTAAATAATCCTAATATGCTTGGTATTCAAGATTAGTAAAAACTTTCTTATGAGTGTGTTGAATACTAAGAAAACTTTGATGCTTGATAATTGTTTTGAGATATAAAGATCGTGATATTAGAGTCATGCTAGTTGAGTAGTTGTGAATTTGAGAAATACATGTGTTAAAGTTTGTGATTTCCGTAGCATGCACGTATGGTGAACCGTTATGTGATGAAGTCGGAGCATAATTTATTTATTGATTGTCTTCCTTATGAGTGGCGGTCGGGGACGAGCGATGGTCTTTTCCTACCAATCTATCCCCCTAGGAGCATGCGCGTAATACTTTGCTTTGATAACTTGTAGATTTTTGCAATAAGTATATGAGTTCTTTATGACTAATGTTGAGTCCATGGATTATACGCACTTTCTTCCTTCCACCATTGCTAGCCTCTCTAATACCGCGCACTTTTCGCCGGTATCATACACCCACCATAAACCTTCCTCAAAACAGCCACCATACCTACCTATCATGGCATTTCCGCAGCCATTCCGAGATATATTGCCATGCAACTTTCCACCGTTCCGTTTATTATGACACGCTCCATCATTGTCATATTGCTTAGCATGATCATGTAGTTGACATCGTATTTGTGGCAAAGCCACCGTTCATAATTCTTTCATACATGTCACTCTTGATTCATTGCATATCCCGGTACACCGCCAGAGGCATTCATATAGAGTCATATTTTGTTCTAAGTATCGAGTTGTAATTGTTGAGTTGTAAGAAAATAAAAGTGTGATGATCTTCATTTTTAGAGCATTGTCCCAAGTGAGGAAAAGGATGATGGAGACTATGATTCCCCCACAAGTCGGGATGAGACTCCGGATGAAAAATAAATAAATAAATAAATAAGAGGCCATAAAAAAAGAGAAAGCCCCAAAAAATGAGAGAAAAAGAGAGAAGGGACAATGTTACTATCCTTTTGCCACACTTGTGCTTCAAAGTAGCACCATGATCTTCATGATAGAGAGTCTCTCATTTTGTCACTTTCATATACTAGTGGGAATTTTTCATTATAGAACTTGGCTTGTATATTCCAATGATGGGCTTCCTCAAAATGCCCTAGGTCTTCGTGAGCAAGCGAGTTGGATGCAGACCCACTTAGTTTCTTTTGTTGAGCTTTCATATACTTATAGCTCTAGTGCATCCGTTGCATGGCAATAACTACTCACTCACATTGATATCTATTGATGGGCATCTCCATAGCCCGTTGATACGCCTAGTTGATGTGACACTATCTTCTCCCTTTTTGTCTTCTCCACAACCACCATTCTGTTCCACATATAGTGCTATGTCCATGGATCACGCTCATGTATTGCGTGAAGATTGAAAAAGTTTCAGAACGTCAAAAGTATGAAACAATTGCTTGGCTTGTCATCTGGGTTGTGCATGATTTAAATACTTTGTGTGGTGAAGATAGAGCATAGCCAGACTATATGATTTTGTAGGGATAACTTTCTTTGGCCATGTTATTTTGAGAAGACATAATTGCTTTGTTAGTATGCTTGAAGTATTATTATTTTTATGTCAATATTAAACTTTTGTCTTGAATCTTTCCGATCTGAATATTCATACCACAATTAAGAAGAATTACATTCAAATTATGCCAAGTAGCACTCCGCATCAAAAATTCTGTTTTTATCATTTACCTACTCGAGGACGAGCAGGAATTAAGCTTGGGGATGCTTGATACGTCTCCAACGTATCTATAATTTTTGATTGCTCCATGCTATATTATCTACTGTTTTGGACATTATTGGGCTTTATTATTCACTTTTATATTATTTTTGGGACTAACCTATTAACCGGAGGCCCAACCCAGAATTGTTGTTTTTTGACTATTTCGGAGTTTCGCAGAAAAGGAATATCAGACGGAGTCCAAACGGAATGAAACCTTCGGGAACGTGATTTTTAGGAAGAATATGATCCAGGAGAGTTGGACCCTACATCAAGAAACAAAAGAGGAGGCCACGAGGTAGGGGGCGCGCCTACCCCCCAGGGCGTGCCCTCCACCCTCGTGAGCTCGCTGTTGCTCCACCGACGTACTGCTTCCTCCTATATATACCTACGTACCCCCAAACGATCAGATACGGAGCCAAAAACCTAATTCCACCGCCGCAACCTTCTATACCCACGAGATCCCATCTTTGGCCCTATTCCGGAGCTCCGCCGGAGGGGGCATCGATCACGGAGGGCTTCTACATCATCACCATTGCCCCTCCGATGAAGTGTGAGTAGTTTACCTCAGACCTTCAGGTCCATAGTTAGTAGCTAGATGGCTTCTTCTCTCTTTTTGGATCTCAATACAATGTTCTCCCCCTCTCTTGTGGAGATCTATTCGATGTAATCTTCTTTTTGCGGTGTGTTTGTTGAGACCGATGAATTGTGGGTTTATGATCAAGTTTATCAATGAACAATATTTGAATCGTCTGAATTCTTTTATGTATGATTGGTTATCTTTGCAAGTCTCTTCGAATTATCAGTTTGGTTTGGCCTACTAGATTGATCTTTCTTGCAATGGGAGAAGTGCTTAGCTTTGGGTTCAATCTTGCGGTGTCCTTTCCCAGTGACAGTAGAGGCAGCAAGGCACGTATTGTATTATTGCCATCGAGGATAACAAGATGGGGTTTTTATCATATTGCATGAATTTATCCCTCTACATCATGTCATCTTGCTTAAGGTGTTACTCTGTTTTTATGAACTTAATACTCTAGATGCATGCTGGATAGCGATCGATGAGTGGAGTAATAGTAGTAGATGCAGGCAGGAGTCGGTCTACTTGTCTCGGACGTGATGCCTATATACATGATCATACCTAGATATTCTCATAACTATGCTCAATTCTGTCAATTGCTCAACAGTAATTTGTTCACCCACCGTAAAATACTTATGCCCTCGAGAGAAGCCACTAGTGAAACCTATGGCCCCCGGGTCTATCTTCATCATATTAATCTTCCAACACTTAGTTATTTCCTTTGCTTTTATTTTACTTTGCATCTTTATCACAAAAATACCAAAAATATTATCCTATCATATATATGAGATCTCACTCTCGTAAGTGACCGTGAAGGGATTGACAACCCCTTATCGCGTTGGTTGCGAGGATTTATTTGTTTTGTGTAGGTGCGAGGGACTTGCGCGTAGCCTCTTACTGGATTGATACCTTGCTTCTCAAAAACTGAGGGAAATACTTACGCTACTTTGCTGCATCACCCTTTCCTCTTCAAGGGAAAACCAACGCAGTGCTCAAGAGGTAGCAGTCTTCGTAGGGGATTTTCCCCCATGTATCCGGCGGTCCGGGAGTCATCCTGGGGCGCCGCCCTGATGATCTTCGGAGCCTTCCCCCGGTCCGAGGAGGCCCTTTGAGACGCTCCTCGTCATCACCCTTGGTCGAAGGGGAGTAAGCGGGCGGCGGTGACATGTTGGCCCTCTCCTTTGGGTCCAGCGAACCTTCTGATTAAGATAGCGGAGAGCTGTCCCGAGCCGGACTGCAATAACACGATTCAAACATTGCAAGGCGGAAAGGACGAACATTCGGGCGTGCATAAGGATTTTTGATACTTACGATGTGGCTCGAGGCTTGGCCCGGGAAGGCCGCTCCAGACTGCTATCGACATCCCACGCGGAGTTACCCGCGGGGGAGCCTTTCCCCTCTTGGGTGCCTTCGCCTCCAGGTTCTTAGAGGCCGCCCTCTTCTTCCTCCCCGCCTCAGGTGGGGAGTCATCTTCTTCTTCCTCCTCTTTGTTGTCGTCTTCGGTGGACGAAGAGCGAGTCTCGTCTTCGGACATCACGTCCGAAGCTCCTTTTAGGCGAAGGCCACTCCTGGTCCCCTTGGCCGCTTTGTTGGCCTTCTTCTCCGGCACGTCATAAGGCGCCGGAAACAACATCTTCGTCAGAAGTGGGAATTCTTGCTCCTCAGGAAGCGGAGCCGGACAGTTAATCCGCCCCGCCACCTCGATCCAGGCCTGGCGAAGTGGATGGGAGAGCTTAGAATCCATCCTCAAAATATGCCAGTAAAGGATATACCTTGAAAACATTAAAAGACTTACCGAATTGGCCTGGTGTTTTAAGCTAAGCCTGCGATCTTCAGTCGTGGGCGGTGGCGTCTCGCCAACCTTGAAGAGCACTTTCCAGATATCTTCGTGCGTCGCGCCGAAGAGCTCTAGTAGCGTCTGGTGCTTGGCTGGGTCATACTCCCACAAATAGCAAGTCCGACGTTGGCACGGAAGGATCCGGCGAATGAGCATAACCTGGATCACATTGAAAAGCTTTATGTTCTTGGTTATCATGTTCTGGACGCACGTCTGGAGCCCAGTTATCTCATTCGAAGATCCCCAGGTCAGGCCCTTCTCTTGCCAGGAAGTGAGCCGCATCGGAACTCCGGATCGGAATTCGGGGGCCGCTGCCCAGTTTGTGTCACGTGGCTCAGTGATGTAAAACCACCCCGATTTCCATCCCTTCACTGTCTCCGCAAAGGAGCCTTCGGGCCAGGTGACATTGGGCATCTTGCCCACCATGGCGCCTCCGCACTCTGCTTGTTAACCGCTAGCCACCTTCGGTTTCACATTGAAGGTCTTCAGCCATAGGCCGAAGTGAGGTGGGATGCGGAGAAAGGCCTCGCACACGACAATAAATGCCGAGATATTGAGGATAAAATTGGGGGCCAGATCATGGAAGTCCAGCCCATAGTAAAACATAAATCCGCGGACAAACGGGTGGAGAGGGAATCCCAGCCCGCGGAAAAAGTGTGTGAGAAACACGACCCTCTCATGGGGCTCGGGAGTAGGGACGATTTGCCCTTTTGCCGGGAGTCGGTGAGCAATCTCCTTGGCTAAATATCCGGCCTCCCGGAGCTCCGTGATGTCCTTCCTCTTGACGGAGGAGGCCATCCACTTGCCTCCAGCTCCAGATCCGGACATGTTTGGAGTGCTTTCTCGAACGAGGAAAAGCTAAAGCTTGGGCGCTGGAGCTCAAGGACGGAAGGACTGAAGGAGAGAAAGGGTGTGGGTGAAGGAAGAGAATCCTTATCCCCTTATAAAGGCCGCGAATATCAAGCGCCTCCCCACTCGCCCTAAAAAGTCGCCTATTCCCAAGGGCTGTATAAACGGCACGGTTGGGTTACCCATGCCTGCATTGATGAGAATCCCGCAATAAAGGGACACGATCTCTGCTTTGACAAGACGTGCCAATGGCAACCGCGTCTTGAAACGTGGAACAGTGAACACAAAACAGTCCGAAGTTATGGCCGGGCTGACGTAATGTCATGATGTAAAAAGCTGTCAGCGGATGGGACTCGTGCAAGTATTATATTCTCTCTACGGTTATGTGTGGTACAAGTTACAGGTCCGGATAGAATCGTCGCATCCGAAGACTATCTTGGAGTTCAGGAAAAGGGAACCCGCCTTGCAATGCCGAAGACAATCTGCGCGCCAAACTCCTCGTCATTGAAGCCAGGTTCAGGGGCTACTGAGGGAGTCCTGGACTAAGGGGTCCTCGGGCGTCCGGCCTGTTATCCATAGTCCGGACTGATGGGCTATGAAGACATGAAGGCCGAAGACTGTACCCGTGTCCGGATAGGACTCTTCTTGGCGTGGAAGGCAAGCTTGGCGATCAACAGTGAAGATTCTTTCCTATGTAACCGACTCTATGTAACCCTAGATCCCTCTGGTCTCTATATAAACTGGAGGGCATAGTCCGGATAGGAGACATTCATTACCATAGTCATACAGGCTAGGCCTCTAAGGTTTAGCCATTACGATCTCGTGGTAGATCAAATCTTGTAACACTCATATTCATCAAGATCAATCAAGCAGGAAGTAGGGTATTACCTCCATAGAGAGGGCTCGAACCTGGGTAAACATCGTGTCCCCCATCTCCTGCAACCATCGACCTTAGACGCACAGTTCGGGACCCCCTACCCGCGATCCGCCGGTTTTGACACCGCCAAGGAGGGGGCCAGGGTCACCGAGGCCAAGCAGCTTGCCGCGGCGGTGCCACCTCTGGCACAGAAGGAGGGGGCGGCCCGCACGCCCCCGTGGCTGGGTCGTCTTCCCGAGGCGCGGAGGCCCGGCCTCAGGAGGAGGCGATCTCTGCGGCCAAACCGTCTCTGGAGGCACCCGCCCTCAGCTCTCCTGCTGAGGTCCCGAAGGCTTCGGAGCCCCCGACCCTCTCTGCCGCTGCTGCCTCGCCGATCCTGGCGCTGACGCTGTCTCCTTCCCCGTCCATCACGCCGCTGGACCGCGGATCTTCTGCCGTGCCTGATGCTCTGGAGGAGGCTCTTTCCGCGTTGAACTAGCTTCGTGACAATCTTCAGGGCGCCAACCGGCGCCTGGCGTCGGGGCGCTTGGAGCTGATCTCAGGATGGCTCCGGGCTGACGCGTCCGTCAGGGCGGCCTGGCGCCAGGCCGTGGCGGCCTCAGAGGAGGGCAAACATGCTGTCGGCCTGGCCGCGGCTGCCCGCGATGTGGCGGTGAAGGATGCTGAGGCTGCTGAGGAGCGCTGCCGAGCGGCGGAGGCCGAGCTAAAGACCCTCCGTGACGGGAAGGCCACCGAGGCCCGCCAGCTCAAGGTGCGGGAAGAGGAGCTGAAGGCTCGTGAGGCTGCAGTTGCTGACCGCGACGCCGAGCTGGAGCAAGCGAGCCGGGAGCAGGCTGCAGAGCGCGGCTGCCTGGAGAAGCTGAAGGAGAAGGTGGAGGCAGAGAAGGCCCAGGTGGAGGCCAAGGCGAAAGTTCTTGCCGAAGGGCGTGCTGCCTTCGACTCCCTTGAGAAGAGGTCCCACAAGGCACTGCGGGAGCTCTACGGAAGGGGGTTGAAGGAGCCGCTGGTGACTGCTGAGCAAGGCCCCGCCAAGCTGCTCCCCCAGCTTGTCACGGCGCTCGAGGGCGTTGTCGATGGAGTCGGCCCCATGGTGGAAGGGGAAGCTGAAGGAAATATGCCCTAGAGGCAATAATAAAGTTGTTATTTATATTTCCTTATATCATGATAAATGTTTATTATTCATGCTAGAATTGTATTAACCGGAAACTTAGTACATGTGTGAATACATAGACAGACAGAGTGTCACTAATATGCCACTACTTGACTAGCTCGTTGAATCAAAGATGCTTAAGTTTCCTAGCCATAGACATGAGTTGTCATTTGATTAACGGGGTCACATCATTAGAGAATGATGTGATTGACTTGACCCATTCCGTTAGCTTAGCACTTGATCGTTTAGTTTGTTGCTATTGCTTTCTTCATGACTTATACATGTTCCTATGACTATGAGATTATGCAACTCCCGAATACCGGAGGAACACTTTGTGTGCTATCAAACGTCACAACGTAACTGTGTGATTATAAAGATGCTCTACAGGTGTCTCCGATGGTGTTTGTGAAGGAAATATGTCCTAGAGGCAATAATAGTTATTATTTATTTCCTTATTTCATGATAAATGTTTATTATTCATGCTAGAATTGTATTAACCGGAAACATAGTACATGTGTGAATACATAGCCAAAACAAAGTGTCCCTAGTATGCCTCTACTTGACTAGCTCGTTTATCAAAGATGGTTATGTTTCCTAACCATAGACATGTGTTGTCATTTGATGAAACGGGATCACATCATTAGGATAATGATGTGATGGACAAGACCCATCCGTTAGCTTAGCACTATGATTGTTTAGTTTATTGCTATTGCTTTCTTCATGACTTATACATGTTCCTATGACTATGAGATTATGCAACTCCCGAATACCAAAGGAACACTCAGTGTGCTATCAAACATCACAACGTAACTGGGTGATTATAAAGATGCTCTATAGTTGTCTCCGATGGTGTTTGTTGAGTTGGCATAGATCGAGATTAGGATTTGTCACTCTGATTGTCGGAGAGGTATCTCTGGGCCCTCTCGGTAATGCACATCACTATAAGCCTTGCAAGCAATGTGACTAATGAGTTAGTTGCGGGATGATGCATTACAGAACTAGTAAAGAGACTTGCCGGTAACGAGATTGAACTAGGTATGATGATACCAACGATTGAATCTCGAGCAAGTAAGATACTGATGACAAAGGGAAAACCGTATGTTGTTATGCGGTTTGACCGATAAAAATCTTCGTAGAATATGTAGGAGCCAATATGAGCATCTAGGTTCCGCTATTGGTTATTGACCGAAGATGTGTATCGGTCATGTCTACATAGTTCTCGAACCCGTAGGGTCCGCATGCTTAACGTTCGATGACGATTTGTATTATGAGTTATGTGATTTGATGACCGAAGTCTGTTCGGAGTACCGGATGAGATCACGGACATGACGAGGAGTCTCGAAATGGTCAAGAGGTAAAGATCGATATATTGGAAGGCTATTTTCGGACATCGGAAAGGTTCCGAGTGATTCGGGTATTTTTCGGAGTACCGGAGAGTTACGGGAATTCGCCAGGGAAGTAGTGGGCCTTAATGGGCCATACGGGAAAGGAGAGAAGGGCCTCAAGGGGTGGCCGCACGCCCCCCCCCCCCATGGCAAGTCCGAATTGGATTAGGGAGGGGGCGGCGCCCCCCTCTCTTTCCTTCTCCCTCTCCTAATCCTAGTTGGACTCCCCCTATAGGCGCGCCCCTCCTAGGCCGGCCAAGGGGGCACCCCAAAGCACAACAGACAATCTCTTAGCCGTGTGCGGTGCCCCCCTCCACAGTTTTACACCTCGGTCATATCGTCGTAGTGCTTAGGCGAAGCCCTACGCCTGTAACTTCATCATCACCGTCACCACGCCGTCGTGCTGACGAAACTCTCCCTCGGCCTCAACTGGATCAAGAGTTCGAGGGACGTCACCGAGATGAACGTGTGCAGATCGCGGAGGTGCCGTGTGTTCGGTACTTGGATCACGAAGACGTTTGACTACATCAACCGCGTTACTAAACGTTTCTGCTTTAATTTCGGTCTACGAGGGTACATGGACACACTCTCTCGCTCGTTGCTATGCATCACCTAGATAGATCTTGCATGATCGTAGGAATTTTTTTGAAATTACTGCGTTCCCCAATAGTGGCATCCGAGCCAGGTCTATGCGTAGATGTTATATGCACGAGTAGAACACAAAGAGTTGTGGGCAATAATAGTCATACTGCTTACCAGCATGTCATACTTTGATTCGGCGGTATTGTTGGATGAAGCAGCCCAGACCGACATTACATGACTGCGTTCATGAGACTGGTTCTACCGCCGTGCTTCGCACACAGGTAGCTAGTGGGTGTCTGTTTCTCCAACTTTAGTTGAATCAAGTGTGACTACGCCCAGTCCTTGTTGAAGGTTAAAACAACACACTTGACGAAAAATCGTTGTGGTTTTGATGCATAGGTAAGAACGGTTCTTGCTAAGCCCGTAGCAGCCTCATAAAACTTGCAACAACAAAGGAGAGGACATCTAACTTGTTTTTGCAGGGCTTGTTGTGATGTGACATGGTCAAGACGTGATGAGATATAAGTTGTTGTATGAGATGATCATGTTTTGTTGAAGTTATCGGCAACTTGCAGAAGCCTTATGGTTGTCTCTTTATTGCATAAGATGCAAGCGCCAAATAATTGTTTTACCTTATCGCTATGCAATAGCAATAGTTGCAAGAGCAATAGTTGGCGAGACGACCATGTGACGACACGTTGATAAAGATCAAGATGATGGAGATCATGGTGTCATGCCGGTGACGATAGAGATCATGACGGTACTTTGGAGATGGAGATCAAAGGCACAAGATGATCATGGCCATATCATGTCACATATTTTGATTGCATGTGATGTTTATATTTTATGCATCTTATTTTGCTTAGTACGGTGGTAGCATTATAAGATGATCCCTCACTAAAATTTCAAGGTATAAGTGTTCTCCCTGAGTATGCACCGTTGCGACAGTTCGTCGTGCCGAGACACCACGTGATGATCGGGTGTGATAAGCTCTACGTTCAAATACAATGGGTGCAAGCCAATTTCGCACACGCAGAATACTCGGGTTAAACTTGACGAGCCTAGCATATGCAGATATGGCCTCGGAACACTGAGACCAAAAGGTCGAGTGTGAATCATATAGTAGATATGATCAACATAGTGATGTTCACCATTGAAAACTGCTCCATCTCACGTGATGATCGGACATGGTTTAGTTGATATGGATCACGTGATCATTTATATGACTAGAGGGATGTCTATATAAGTGGGAGTTCTTAAGTAATATGATTAATTGAACTTTAATTTATCATGAACTTAGTCCTGATAGTATTTGCATAACTATGTTGTAGATCAATAGCTCGCGATGTAGCTCCCCGTTTATTTTTTATATGTTCCTAGAGAAAAATAAGTTGAAAGATGATAGTAGCAATGATGCGGACTTGGTCCGTGATCTGAGGATTATCCTCATTGTTGCACAAAAGAATTATGTCCTTGATGCACCGCTAGGTGACAGACCTATTGCAGGAGCAGATGCAGACGTTATGAACGTTTGACAAGCTCGGTATGATGACTACTTGATAGTTTAGTGCACCATGCTTCACGGCTTAGAACCGGGACCTCAAAAATGTTTTGAACGACATGGAGCATATGAGATGTTCCAAGAGTTGAAATTTGTATTTCAAACTCATGCCCGTGTTAAGAGGTATGAGACCTCTGACAAGTACTTTGCCTACAAGATGGAGGAGAATAGCTCAGCTAGTGAGCATGTGCTCAGAATGTCTGAGTACTACAATCACTTGAATCAAGTGGGAGTTAATCTTCCAGATAAGATAGTGATTGACAGAGTTCTCTAGTCACTATCACCAAGTTACTAGAACTTCGTGATGAACTATAATATGCATGGGATAACGAAAACAATTCCCAAGCTCTTCGCGATGCTAAAATCGGCGAAGGTAGAAATCAAGAAAAAGCATCAAGTGTTGATGGTTGACAAGACCACTAGTTTCAAGTAAAAGGGCAAGGGAAAGAAAGGGAACTTCAAGAAGAATGGCAAGAAAGTTGTCACTCCCATGAAGAAGCCCAAAGCTAGACCCAAGCCTGAAACTGAGTGCTTCCACTACAAAGGACATGGTCACTGGAAGCGGAACTGCCCAAAATACTTGACGGATAAGAAGGATGGAAAAGTGAACAAAAGTATATATATGATATACATGTTATTGATGTGTACCTTACTAGTGTTCATAGTAGCCCCTGGGTATTTGATACTGGTTCAGTTGCTATGATTAGTAACTCGAAAAAAGAGTTACAAAATGAACAAAGACTAGTTGAGGGCAAGGTGACAATGTGTGTTGGAAGTGATTCCAAGGTTGATAAGATCACCATCGCACACTCCCTTTACCTTCGGGATTAGTGTTGAACCTAAAATAAATGTTATTTGGTGTTTGCGTTGAGCATAATATGATTGGATCATGTTTATTGCAATACGGTTATTCATTTAAGTCAAAGAATAATTGTTATTTTGTTTACATGAATAAAACCTTTTGTAGTCATACACCCAAGGTGAATGGTTTATTGAATCTCGATCATAGTGATACACATATTCATAATATTGATGCCAAAAGATGCAAAGTTGATAATGATAGTGCAACATATTTGTGGCACTGCCGTTTAGGTCATATTGGAGTAAAGCGCATGAAGAAACTCCATGCTGATGGGCTTTTGGAATTACTTGATTATGAATCACTTGATGCTTGCGAACCATGCCTCATGGCCAAGATGACTAAGACTCCGTTCTCCGGAACAATGAAGCGAGCAACAGACTTGTCGGAAATAATACATACTGATGTATGCGGTCCGATTATTGTTGAGGCTCGCGGCAGGTATCGTTATTTTCTGACCTTCATAGATGATTTGAACAGATATGGGTATATCTACTTGATGAAACATAAGTCTCAAACATTTGAAAAGTTCAAAATTTTCAGAGTGAAGTGGAAAATCATCGTAACAAGAAAATAAAGTTTCTACGATCTGATCGCGGAGAAGAATATTTGAGTTACGAGTTTGGTCTTCATTTGAAACGATGTGGAATAGTTTCGCAACTCACGCCACCTGGAACACCACAGCGTAATGGTGTATCCGAACGTCATAACCGCACTTTATTAGATATGGTGCGATCTATGATGTCTCTTACCGATGTACCACTATCGTTTTGGGGTTATGCATTAGAGACAGCTGCATTCACGTTAAATAGGGCACCATCTAAATCCGTTGAGATGACACCGTTTGGAAAGAAACCTAAGCTATCATTTCTTAAAGTTTGGGGCTGCGATGCTTATGTGAAAAAGCTTCAACCTGATAAGCTCGAACCCAAATCGAAGAAATGTGTCTTCATAGGATACCCAAAAGAGACTTTTGGGTACACCTTCTATCACATATCCGAAGGCAAAATATTCGTTGCTAAGAATGGATGCTTTCTAGAGAAGGAGTTTCTATCGAAAGAAGTGAGTGGGAGGAAAGTAGAACTTGATAAGGTAATTGTACCTTCTCCCGAATTGGAATGTAGTACATCACAGAAATCAGTTCCAGTGATTCCTACACCAGTCAGTGAGGAAGCTAATGATGATGATCATGAAACTTCAGATCAAGTTACTACTGAACCTCGTAGGTCAACCAGATTATGGTCCGCACCAGAGTGGTACAGTAATCCTTTCTGGAAGTCATGTTACTAGACCATGACGAACCTACAAACTATGAGGAAGCGATGATGAGCCCAGATTCCGCAAAATGGCTTGAGGCCATGAAATCTAAGATGGGATCCATGTATGAGAACAAAGTATGGACTTTGGTTGACTTGCCCGATGATCGGCAAGCCATTGAGAATAAATGGATCTTCAAGAGGAAGACGGACGCCGATAGTAGTGTTACTATCTACAAAGCTCGAATTGTCGCAAAAAGTTTTTGACAAGTTCAAGGTGTTGACTACGATGAGATTTTCTCACTCGTCGCGATGCTTAAGTCTGTCCGAATCATGTTAGCAATTGCCACATTTTATGAAATCTGGCAAATGGATGTCAAAACTGCATTCCTTAATGGATTTCTTAAAGAAGAGTTGTATATGATACAACAAGAAGGTTTTTTCAATCCTAAAGGTGCTAACAAAATGTGCAAGCTCCAGCGATCCATCTATGGACTGGTGCAAGCATCTCGGAGTTGGAATATACGCTTTCATGAGTTGATCAAAGCATATAGTTTTATATAGACTTGCGGTGAAGCCTGTATTTACAAGAAAGTGAGTGGGAGCACTACAACTTTTCTGATAAGTATATGTGAATGACATATTGTTGATCGGAAATGATGTAGAATTTTTTGGAAAGCATAAAGGAGTGTTTGAAAGGAGTTTTTCAAAGAAAGACCTCGGTGAAGCTGCTTACATATTGAGCATCAAGATCTATTGAGATAGATCAAAACGCTTGATAAGATTTTTCAATGAGTACATACCTCGATAAGATTTTGAAGGAGTTCAAAATGGATCAGTCAAAGAAGGAGTTCTTGCCTGTGTTGCAAGGTGTGATGTTGAGTAAATACTCAAAACCCGACCACGGCAGAAAATAGAAAGAGAATGAAAAGTCATTCCCTATGCCTCAGCCATAGGTTCTATAAAGTATGCCATGTTGTGTACCAGACCAATTGTATAGCCTGCCCTGAGTTTGGCAAGGGAGTATAATAGTGATCTAGGAGTAGATCACTGGATGGTGGTCAAAATTATCCATAGAGGACTAAGGAAATATTTCTTGGTTATGGAGGTGATAAAGAGTTCGTCCTAAAGAGTTACGTTGATGCAAGCTTTTACACCGATCCGGATGACTCTAAGTCTCAATATGAATACATATTGAAATTGGGAGCAATTTGCTAAATTAGCTCCATG